>NW_028317809.1:9053888-9359166 GCF_062004578.1 Staurois parvus
ACAGGATTTCCAGAAGCAGGCTGGGCATCAGGAGCTGGTACGTCAGGCTGGGAAGCAGGCAGAGGCACATCAGGCTGGGCAGCAGGCAGAGGCACGTCAGGCTGGGCAGCAGGCAGAGGCACGTCAGGCTGGGCAGCAGGCAGAGGCACGTCAGGCTGGGCAGCAAGCAGAGGCACGTCAGGCTGGGCAGCAGGCAGAGGCACATCAGGATGGGCAGCAGGCAGAGGCACGTCAGGCTGGGCAGCAGGCAGAGGCACGTCAGGCTGGGCAGCAAGCAGAGGCATGTCAGGCAGGACAGCAGGCAGAGGCTTGTCAGGCTGGACAGCAGGCAGAGGCACGTCAGGCTGGGCAGCAGGCAGAGGCACGTCAGGCTGGACAGCAGGCAAGGCAGGGCAGCGGGCACCGGGCCATCAGGTGGAGCAGCGGGCACCGGGCCATCAGGCGGAGCAGCAGGCAAGACAGCGGGCACCGGGCCATCAGGCGGAGCAGCAGGCACCGGGCCATCAGGCGGAGCAGCGGGTACCGGACCATCAGGCGGAGCAGCGGGCACCGGGCCATCAGGTGAAGCAGCGGGCACCGGGCCATCAGGCGGGGCAGCGGGCAAGGCAGCGGGCACCGGACCATCAGGCGGAGCCGCGGGTACCGGGCCATCAGGCGGAACAGCGGGCACCGGGCCATCAGGCGGAGCCGCGGGTACCGGGCCATCAGGCGGAGCAGCAGGCACCGGGCCATCAGGTGAAGCAGTGGGCAAGGCAGCGGGCACCGGGCCATCAGGCGGAGCAGCGGGTACCGGGCCATTAGACGGAGCAGCAGGCAAGGCAGCGGGCACCGGGCCATCAGGCGGAGCAGCGGGTACCGGGCCATCAGGCGGAGCAGCGGGTACCGGGCCATCAGGCAGAGCAGCGGGCACCGGGCCATCACGTGGAGCAGCAGGCAAGGCAGCGGGCACCGGGCCATCAGGCGGAGCAGCGGGTACCAGGCCATCAGGTGGAGCGGTGGGCACCGGGCCATCAGGTGGAGCAGTGGGCACCGCGCCATCAGGCGGAGCAGCAGGCAAGGCAGCGGGCGCCGGACCATCAGGCGGAGCAGCGGGTACCGGGCCATCAGGCGGAGCAGCGGGTACCGGGCCATCAAGCGGAGCAGTGGGCACCGGGCCATCAGGTGGAGCAGCAGGCAAGGCAGCAGGCACCGGGCCATCAGGCGGAGCAGCGTATACCAGGCCATCAGGCGTAGCAGTGGGCACCGGGCCATCAGGTGGAGCAGCGGGCACCGGACCATCAGGCAGAGCAGCGGGCACCAGGCCATCAGGCGGAGCAGCAGGCACCGAGTCATCTGGCACGACAGCGGGCACCGAGCCATCTGGCACAACAGCGGGCACCGAGCCATCTAGCAGAACCGCGGGCACTGGGTCACCAAGCTCGACAGCAGGCACCAAGTCATCTAGCAGAACCGCAGGCACTGGGTCACCAAGCTCTACAGCGGGCACCGAGTCATCTGGCACGACAGCAGGTACCGAGTCATCTGGCACGACAGCGGGCCCCGAGCCATCTAGCAGAACCACGGGCACCGGGTCACCAAGCTTGACAGCGGGCACCGAGTCATCTGGCACCACAGCGGGTACTGAGTCATCTGGCACAACAGCGGGTGCCGAGTCATCTGGCACAACAGCGGGCCCCGAGCCATCTATCAGAACCACGGGCACCGGGTCACCAAGCTCGACAGCGGGCAACGAGTCATCTGGCAGGGCAGCGGGCACCAAGTCATCTGGCACGACAGCGGGCACCGAGTCATCTGGCAGAACCACGGGCACCGGGTCACCAAGCTCGACAGTGGGCACCGAGTCATCTGGCTGGATGGGGTCATCAGGATGGATCGGTTCATCAGGCCGGATCGGGTACACTGAGTCATCAGGCATCCGGGCATCAGGCTGAACAGCGGGCACCGGGGCACCAGGCTGGATAACAGAAGGCAGGTTCTCAGACAGCAGGCTGACCGATTTGGATACTGGTAGGATGGTACTGGTTGGAAAGAATTTTCGCTGCTTCTTGGGTTTAGTTACTGGAGCACTGTAATTAAACGCAGGTCTGTAAACAGATGGAGCAGCTGAAGACAGGGAAGAGCCGGAGGATGGAACAATGGAGGGAGCAGTTGCTACAGAGGGCTTCTTTACAGGGTAAAAGGCAGGATAGGTGCAGCAAGTGGGAGCGGGGGACTGACATGTGGTAGCTAGCAGGGTATACTGGGCTGTCATTGGGGGTGCTGTTGGGAGTGCAGGAATAGAGCTTTGAGCAGAGGAATGATGAGAAGCAGGACTGGATTGTTGCAAGCTGACTGAGGCTGGGTGTAACAAGTCTGACCAGGACTGTAGTATGGGTTGAACAAAACTCAGCTTACACATAGCCTGTCTGACCAAAGACTGCACTGCGTTTATACACTCCACTAGCACATGTGATGGACAAGCTGCATAATGCTCATGGAAGCAATCTGGATCCTCCTCCAACAACCATACCAGCGATTCCACTTGATCTGCACTAAATGGGGGAAGAAAGTCATCCCTGCTTTCAGGGGTACTAGCTGAAGCCAACTCCACACAAGCCTGAATTAATGGTTGCACCTCAGAGAACTCTGTGCCCTGATCTACCAGGGAATGCGCGACCTCTATGCATTCTAGCAGCTGATCCCTGGTATACTCCTGCAGAGTCTCATAGGCATATTCTTTGTCATCAAAGACTAGCAGACACAAATATATAACCTCCTCAGGATGCATCCTTCCCAACAACAAGCCAAGATGGCTTCCCTGTGCAGCCACTTCTGGTCCGGAATGGCCTTGGTGTTCTGTTAGGGATCCGGGTATGACCAGAAATGTGTGGACTGACACAGGGAAACGCAGGCTTCAGGTATAGTGTAAATAAGACAATTTATTAAGACTAAACAACACAAACGCAATGCAAGGTAAACATAACACAGTGCAAACAACCCAAACTACAGCAGATAACCATATATACAAATCAACGTAGTCGGGCAGGCCGGGTCGGTAGCAAACGGGCAAACAGGGTACCAGGAGAGAGTGGAAGAGTGGTCAGGAATAGCCGAGGTCAGAACAGGCGGAGTTCACTCAGAGTCAGGATCAAGCAGAATCAGGAATCAAGCAGGAAGCAGACAGGATGCAGGTACAGGGGCTCATGGGAAACATTACACCAAGGCCCTGATCACAGGCCTGGCCATTCCTTAAATACACCTGCTGCAATCAGCCTCAGGTGATGGCTCATTGCAGGAGTGAGCCTCTGGTTGCTGAGAGCACCCGCTAGCCAGCCCTGGTACTGCAGCCCACAAGGCAGGTGAGTCCCACCACCACTGGCAAGTCCATTCCTGACAACTACCATGGGCAAGACCAAAAAGCTGTCAAAAGACACCAGAGACAAAATTGTGGACCTCCAGAATGCTGGAAAGGGCTACGGGGCAATTGCATGATGAAAATAGATCAGCTGTTGGAGCAATTGTTAGAAAATGGAAGAGGCTAAAGACGACTGTCAGTCTCCCTCGGACTGGGGCTCCATGCAAGATCTCAACTCGTGGGGTATCACTGATGATAATAAAGGTGAGGAATCAGCCCAGAACTACAAGGGAGGAGCTGGTCAATGGCATGAAGAGAGCTGGGACCAGTTTCAAAGGTCACTGTTGGTAGAACACTACGCCGTCATGGTTTCAAATCATGCATTGCACAGAAGGTTCCCCTGCTCAAGTCATCACATGTCCAGGCCCGTCTGAAGTTTGCCAATGACCATCTGGATGATCCAGAGGAGGCATGGCAGAAAGTCATGTGGTCAGATGAGACCAAAGTAGAACTTTTTGGTCTAAACTTCACTCGTTGTGTTTGGAGGAAAAAGAAGGATGAGTTGCATCCCAAGAACACCATCCCTACTGTGAAGCATGGGGGTGGTAACATCATGCTTTGGAGGTGCTTTTCTACCAAGGGGACAGGACGACTGCACTGTATTAAGGAGAGGATGAATGGGGCCATTTATTGTGAGATTTTGAGCAACAACCTCCTTCCCTCAGTCAGAGCATTGAAGATGGGTCGTGGCTGGGTCTTCCAACATGACAACGACCCGAAGCACACAGCCAGGATAACCAAGGAGTGGCTCCGTAAGAAGCATATCAAGGTTCTGGAGTGGCCTAACCAGTCTCCAGACCTAAATCCAATAGAACATCTTTGGAGGGAGCTGAAACTCCGTGTTGCTCAGCGACAGCCCCGAAACCTGACAGATCTAGAGGAGATCTGTATGGAGGAGTGGGCCAAAATCCCTGCTGCAGTGTGTGCAAACCTGGTCAAGAACTACAGGAAACGTTAGACCTCTGTAATTGCAAACAAAGGCTTCTGTACCAAATATTAACACTGATTTTCTCAGGTGTTCAAATACTTATGTTCAGCAGTGCAAGACAAATAAATTCTTTAAAAATCATACAATGTGATTTCCTGAATTTATTTTTTTTAAATTCTGTCTCTCAGAGTGGGAATGAACCTACAATGTGAATTTCAGACCCCTCCATGATTTCTAAGTGGGAGAACTTGCAAAATCGCAGGGTGTTCAAATACTTCTGTTCCTCACTGTATATGCATATTCTACTGTTGTACACTTCTATTGGGCCTGAAGCATTTTCTGAATTCAAAGCCAGTTTCACTTTGTCTTGAAATTATTATATGTTCCTACAAGTACAAAGTACAAGTAAAATCAGCACTGTTGATCTCAGTGGAGAATCAATAAATCCATGTTTAAAGGTAAACAATGGATAAGGGCGCTTGCTCAATATACTGTACATGCATCCACAAAATATTATTGTGACTCTAAAACAAAAAAGAAATCAAGTCCACTTGAGTGCATTCCCCAACACCACACCAGACTAGGGGTCCTTAAAGAGGATGCTGGGTCATGCCAATCACTCAAAGCAATTTTCTTCACCACTTGTGTCCATATAAAAAGGGCACACTCACCAAGGGATTTTAACCCCTTGTTACAGGATGGTCAAACAATATTAGTTTCCCCAAGGATGTTCTTCCATCAGGTAAGTCTCCAAGCTCTTCATCAACCAAATATCTTTTTTAAATCCAAACAACTTTTATTGTTAAGATAATAAAGAAAATGGAACAGTGCTTACAGAATCCACAATGGCATTACTGCATCAACAGGATTACACATAAATAGAACAAGGAGGATATGCAGATCCCGTGAGGACAGAATAACAGAAATGGTAATCAAACAAAACAGAGACAACAAGGATCCAAAGCCTTCTTGACAATACCTTACTTTTTCCTTTGTACCTTTTATTCCTTCCCGTCCACATGTAAACATAAATGGGGGAAAGGAACAAAGCCCAAAACATGCCTACAAACAATAAAAATAACCACATCAACAACAACATCTGGTTCACTTGAGACATCTCAACAGAATTAATGGCCAAATAAATCTTTGAAGTGGACTCAGTAATGTAGCTGCAAAAATTCATTAAAAAACATCTAAGTGTAGTATTTATCGAAGATAGATATTCCAAGTAAAAATTGTAAAAACAGTCACATTTTACACAGGTTGTGTAAAAATGGTGTCAGTGCACCACCACTGTCAGCCAGCGTGCGTTCCAAGCCTCAATTTCGTGGGTCGGATGTGACGTCATGTAGGACCCAAATTAGCGGTCCGACACTTCTTCTACATACGTTTCACCAGAGTGGCATCTTCAGGAAGGCATACATTACATATATGTAAAAACTGTAAATAGTGACATCTCCAGGCCAGAGGTATATGCACCACACCTAGGTGGTCTGTTGCACAAAACATTTTCAACTTGTTAATATTGGAACCTTTGATTTGGTATAATGACTTATTTAATCTATTGTAAAATACTGAGCAAAACTGTTGGCGCTATATAAATCCTGTATAATAATAATAATCAATTGCTTGTATCATCTGAAGCAACCATGGGTATCCATAACTCTTGGGCTTTTTACTGTTAGAGTGGTAAGGATGTGGAACTCCCTTCCTCAATTGGTGGTTTCAGTGGGAAGTGTTGTCAATTTAAAAAGAATTTTACATGGGTGGAATGATGTCAACCTGCATATGCTCATGGGAGTCCGTCATTCCAGCACTCCAGGAGTGTGACAAGAATGCACACTGATTTGCGCATGTGAGCCCGGGAACACAGTTAACTCTAACCCTCCCATATGGGGCAGCCCCTAACTACCTAAATTACAAGTAGCATTTGAGATGAGTTTGAGCCATATTTGAGATCTTTCACTGTTCATTTATGGCAGCCTTTTACCTACAGTTGATCTCTTTCTGACCTGGATTTGATTCCTTCAAAGCTTCATCAAGCTTCTTTTACATTTCCATTGACTTGTATAGAAGGAGAAGTCTCCTCCCTCCTACTGTGGTCTTTCCCTTCCACTCCTATGTCACCACTAAACAAAGTGGTGATGTAAAGTGCTGCGGAAAAAATCACGAGCAGGGAAAGCAGGCATCCAACACACATGGAAGTGTCAGATGCTGAAGCTACAGGTATCATATAGGTATGATAATAATTATCATATGAGAATGTTTATCAAAAAAATGAAGGTTTGCTCATGAATGGAAAATATGTTATGGCTCTGAAAGTAGAAAGGGAAAGCTTGTTAGTACTATGGCCTGGTGGTTAGCATTGGGGTACTTGATATGTACATGGAGTTCCCTTTATGTGATTGATGTGTAGAAGTTTGGCTTTGATATGTATAAGGAAAACCAAAGCCATGCCAGCATTTTAATTTTTGTCTGTGCATTGATCTCAGATTTTGCCTGTATGGCTTTTTATGTCTTTCTGTTTGAAACATGCCTCGAAGAAAGTGAGAAATCTGTTTTCTGGTAAAGGCCTTTTATTCTAGCAATTAATTAATGCACAATTATGGAAAATGTGGCATGAGACAATGATGACAGCTTTCCTATTTCACTAATATGAACAGCTTAACTAATAAATCTAGCCGATGTAAAACGAGTTGTTATTATACAAAACTGAAACACAGCTGTGCAGGAGAAGGGTAAGTAAGAGTAACTAAAAGCCACTACTCAGTAAACAAGGCAACAGAGTGCTGCCAGGGAGGTTAGAGGAATAAGGAGAAATTACAGTCCATTTAAACTTAACATATTTGGATGGAGTAGGGAAGAAGTGTGCTCCTGCCAACTCGGTAAATGTTTAGCTTGGAGATCTTTACTTCCACATCTGGCTTGTGTTATATACTGTAAATATTACTTCTTTCAATTTCATTTTTTTCAATGCAGATTTCAATTTATTAGGAAAAACAAAATGCATGTAGCTGAATGATTTAATAGTATAGGTAACAGGTTGCACTGTTATCACTTATTATGGGTCTATTTATTAAGATAGATCTGGTCCTTCTATCAGCATTGAATGTATGCCTATGTAAAAGCATAATGTAGCTCATGTAATGTTCCATGGAGTATGCAACAATTAAATGAAATGACTTTGTTTATTTTAGTACAGTGAAGTGGAGAGTGAGGGTTAATACTCCTTTTTTTTTTTTATAAAAGAGTGGGGAGCATTAGGTGAATATTGGGAATATTGACTGATCAATCCCATTGGCCATTTATGTGTGCCCGTAATGCAGAAATCCACAAAAATGATTAGACCAATAAATATTGATATTTAAAAAAAACAGCTTTTGCTGGAATACTACGCTTAAATCCCCTGCAGAAATTCCTTTCTGCCACTAGATTCTACTGTATTCAAAGCTGAAATATGACCAGTTTTATTGAGAATAAAATTAAATAATGTAATTGTTTTTACCAAAGCCACGTGATCAGGGGCAGACTGACAACTCATGGGGCCCCCGGGCAATAGGGGATCATGGGGCCCCTGTGTCCTTTCCCAAACTCAAAAAAACCTAAGAAAAAGGTACCAGGGGCATCTCATGGGGCCCCCTACTGACCCCAGGCCCTCGGGCAGTGCCCGAGTTTCCAAATGGTCAGTCCGCCCCTGCACGTGATTACCTGTTATCATTGACATGGTGATCAATAGCTTTGTTGATAAACAAAACTAATCCTATCCTTTTTGTCTTGTGCTCATGTTCTCTGATTTGGTGATAAAGCCAGATCATGTACTTGTATTTGTCTATCAATATCAACGTGTTGAATCTCTTCATCACTATTAACATATAATGGGGGATTTAATGTCATTAAACAGAGAACTGGTACAAAACCCAAAAGCTGGTTTATGGGACATGACTCTGGAGGTTTTTCTGAGAATAAGTGCCCCATCTTTGGAGAGATACCCTGTTACCACCTCTTAGTTTTTACACAAATTCCAGCACAATAAAGAGCAATTTATTAACTTAAAGTAGTTGCAAAGGCTGAAGGTTTTTACCTTCATGCATTTATGCATGAAGGTAAAAAACTTTCTGTGTGCTGCTAACCCCTCAGTCCCCCTAATACTTACCTGAACCCCAATGCAATGTGCATGAGAGCCTTGGCTGTCCCCGGACTCCCTCTCTTCATTGGCTACGACAGCAGTGAGAGCCATTGGCTCCCACTGCTGTCAATCACAGCCAGTGAGCCAATGAGGAGAGAGCAGGGTGGGGCAGAGCCATGGCTCTATGTGTCTTATGGATGCATAGAGCCTGGCTCTGGAGCGAGCACACACCATTGCCCCCATAGCAAATGGCTTGCTATTGGGGGCACTTGCCATGGGGGAGGAGCCAGAAGCACTGATAGGGGATCCAAGAAGAAGAAGATCAGGACTACTCTGTGCAAAATCATTGCACAGAGCAGGTAAGTATGATTTTCTTTTTCTAAATGCAGAAATGAAAAACCTTTTAATGCAACTTTAATAGTCATGCTTTTTTTGTGGCAAAGAACTTGGTCTGTGCAGGTCTACAACCTCTGTTTCATGAGAGCAAAATTCAAAGTTCAGAAAGTGGCAGGAAGTACAGTGTATTTTGCTACACACTCCCTGTCCTACATAAGGGCATTTGTGTCAAAAGATAACATGGGGGGTTTATCCAGCGCATGCATGAGGTGGTGAAGGTCATATCTCACTTGTGTGAGGTGGCTGGGATCATACTGGGTGTGCATGACAATTGGACCTCACATGTATGAGATTCCAATGCAATGCCATTGGTTAGAAAGGTCCTTACCTGCATAGGGCAATAGTGGAGACAACATGATGGAACCCAGTGTAGCACAAATGGCAGAATCTTTCAAGCAGAATGAAACGTAGGGGATATTTGGACTGAGAATTAGTAATGAATGACTAAAAAAGGGTAAAAAGTTCTAGCGGATGGGGTTTCTTTGGGCCTGAAACCCTGTACACCCTGCCTTCCATGTGCTCTGGCACAGATGACTGCACATTTGACTGCAATGCAACCTCTCATAGTGTGAGTATGTTGTACAGTCACTTTGTAGAATGGATCTTTTTGCTTCATATCTCTAAAACAACTGGGTAATAGGCATTGAGTTGACTAGCAACCTAAAGACCTCCCTCTTTCTTTTACAAGCAAGGCACATTAAAGTCTAGTTTAATTCCCATAGAGAATGTAGGCAAAATAGCGATTTTCCAAAATAGGTCAATTAGGTGCAGTAAAAGAGGAAAGTTTACAACTTAGACCAAACAGAACAAGTCATATGATGTAGCGAATATTGCTAGATTGATGATACATGGGCACACAGCATTTACTCTAAACCCAAGAACAAAAATGTAGCCAATGTGTACCTTACCAGTTCTTAGATGTGGTGACTGCAGTAGTTTTCCCTTGATATTTTATTACCTTTATATTTACCCTAGGTTGTCCCCCCAGAATAGGAAGTGTGTTCGGACTAGAGAACACCTCCCACTCTCCATCTCCCAATCTCCATAACATAAGGGTAGGTGTTCTGTAGTTCACAGATAAGAAGAGCTACCATTACAGACTACATGGAAACTTGTGAGCTCACGACATTTCTGTCAGGATAAACCTGTACTTTTTTGCACTCGTCGAACAGGTATAAAAACACTTTCAATATCATATTTAACAGACCAAAATGGAGCAAGTAAGATATGTTTTTTTTTTTTATTTTTTACATACACTTTGAGAATGTCTTCTCGTTTCCATAACATACTGTAATATTTCTAATAATAACATTTTGTAAGTAAAATTTGTAGAAACAATATTTTCTATTCTTCATCAATCACAATTTCTATGCATCTACTATTCTTAAAAAAACCATACATTGTGAAACTTTTGTCATATGACCTCATAGTTATTGCCAATTTGTAGTTGATCATGCCCAACTGTATTATAATATCAGTCAAAGCATATGTAATGGCAACAAATATTATTTTTTGCATATGAACATATCTAAGTGTAGCTGAGTCTTTTCTCAGTGGCCAAGTAAAATGTTGCAGCATTTTTGCAATATTATGAGTCAATGGGAACATATCAAATGCCTTTTTTATCTACACTTGAAACTATACTTTGCCAAAAAAACAGGCCAGTGACATTCCTGAATCTTTTCCCACACTAATTAAACCATTAAGTTCGTCCTTATATTACCTAACAGAACCCATACTTAGATTGAAGTAATTGCAATTAGGGGTGCAAAGGTTAAAACATAAGAAAATGATGTGTATAATTTTTAACAAATGTCAACTACCAAGGCGAAATCTAATTATAATCTAGTAAGCATAAATAGATTTTTGGCATGTCATGTACTTGAAATACTACAGATACAGCAATTAATTGCCTCAGAAGAACAAAATGTGTGGAGAATAGCTTTGTTGTAAAATATACAGTATGTAGTTTTATGTTGTGCATTATGTTGTATACAGTGTATAATTATTAATCAGAATGTACCAATCAACGAATGAAAGGTACTGTACTCTTTGCTATTAGAAAAATATATATGAAAATACTAGGTTTAGTTTGCTATGGGCAAACATTTTTGCCAGAAGTGTATGTTTTACTCATCGGAGCTTGTTCTTTAATTGTTTACACAGCTCTGCATAACTATCACTTGGCTTACATTGTGCGAGCCTTGCTGCCAACAATTATAGTTTGTAAGCTAGAGAAAAGAAAGGCTGTTGAAAGACGTTGCAGAGTATGCAGCTAAGTAAGTCATACAGAGGACAGCATAGTATTTGGGTTAGCGTTTTATAGGGTTACAGACAGCCTGTTCACTCTGATTTTCTTTCTCTTCCAGAGCAAGTAAGAAACATGTATTTTCCATGTGTACATGTCAACAAAATTATTCTGGAAATGTCTTACTGTATTGTCTACTCTAAAGTATCTCTCATTGTCTACTCTAAAGTATCATAACTTAAAACTGTTCATTGAGCCTACCACAATCCATTTAATCCTTTTAGTTCACCATGTCGCCATGCAGTAAGGGAACCTCCTACATCAGCGTTTTTCATCCCTACTTTTATTTACGCGTCAAGAATGAGTACACCTGTTTTACTCTATTCTCTACTATATTAGAAAGGCTTCTATCTCTTGTGTATAAATGTAACAGTGGATTTTAATCATAATATTTAGTATGCTATATTGTACACACAAGAATTCAAAAAAAGAATTGTGCACACAACAAAAATATGATCAAGATCATATGGCCACCCTTGTGGCCAGTTGAAAAGATACTGCCATCAAAGCCTTTTAAAATCATGTGATGATGTTTATATGGTCCAACAAGAAACCAAAAGTGCATAATGTTTATGCACAAACGTCAAGGTGGTCTTGGAGTTTCCAACTTCCCTAAAATGTTACTAAACCCAGGACCCTGCATTCGCTATATCTGGTCTCCCACAGTACACAGAACATGGAGATGCAATTATTTTAGTAAATATAAATTGCTAAATATCTTTTCTCATCAGCAGTTAGAGCAGTCTTGTGACTTCAGCAGAACACTGGTTAAAGCTTGTAGGTGGCGTTTTCTTTTTGCACTACCAGGATGCAAAACCCCCTGACCCTCTGTCTGGACAGTGCTGATTGGGCCAGTGCTGAACGCATGCACTCTCCAAAGAAAAAAAAAAAGCTTTCTAGCATTACACACTAAACTGAGCATGTGCATGTGGCTATGGGTTCAGTCTGTCTTATCAGGAGATAAGATGTGGACATTTGAACAAGAGGAGGGACAAATAAAACAGGAAAAAATGGCTTTTTAAACAATGCAGACGATTAACCCCTTAGGTTCCACAGTTAATATACCAAGCATGCTTTACTGCATATACAGACTGATTTTATTGTTGTGGGTTTAGTAACACTTTAATAATCCTTTCAGACTTTTTTGTGAGTTGGCAGCACATTTGCTTAGTAGTTAGCATTTCTACCTTGCAGTACTGTGCTCATTGGTTTGAATCCTGTTCACTGGGGGTTTAGTAACAATTTAAATGCTTTATGGGTGCGCAAATTACTCCACTGGTATCTTCCATTTGTTCAGGGTAAGCCCTTCATTGGGTAGACCTGAAAGCTTTCTGCTGCTCCCCAGTGACCCCTAAATTACTCACTTGGCTCTCACCCAAGTCTAGGCCCCTATCCATGAGCCCTTTATTGTGGCACAAAGTAAACATCTGGGATACTACTAAATACTTTAGCAAACTTCCTTCACCACACCTGCCCTGTTACCACTCTTGGGTAACCTGTTATTCTTTTCTGGCCTGGAGTCACCTAGAGCCTTGCACTAGTGGAACTTTCATAAACTCCAACAAATATATTCCTTTATCAATAACTACTCATTTTACAGTTCAGCAGAAATTAGGGAGAAATTTCAAGACCCATGCTCAGAACTCTTTCACTATATACAAATCAAACATTGGCTTACCTTGGTGCTCGCTAGCAGGGACCTCACTACCCAACCTTCTAGCTTCAAACACATCTGCTACCATATGCATATCTCTCCTAATATGAATTCTGTAATTTATTTCCAGGTTAAAGTATAAGAAAGTTCACCTTAGGAACTTATTACATGTTACACCTGTGTTTAGTGCAAAATGTAACATGTTCCAGCACCTACTGCTCTCACCTCCTGAGCCTCTTCCCCTGTGACAGTGGGCAGGGTTTTTTCTCTCCCACAGCGGCTGTCACATTTAAAATGGAGTGGCTGTGTGGGACTCCTCCAACACAGCCATGTCATTAATTCACAGGGAATGAGTAAACTAAAGATCCAATCAGCCACCATGGCAGATGGTTTGTAGTGCTTAATGGACTATGAATTCGCTGATCCAGCTTTCTAACTGAAAGCCCTATGCAGGTACAGGCAGAAAGCTGAAGAACAAGTCTGGAAGCTTGACATTGCACCCACAATCCACTGACCATGGGTGCAATGCTTTGCATTCTCCTGTGGGAAAAAAATACTGATTGCATCTTTGTTCTCCTACAGAGAATGTGTTTTTATTATTTTTTCCTAAAAGGTTATTATTATAGGTACTTATATAGCACCATCAATTTACGCAGTGCTTTACACATATATATATAGTACATTCACATCACTCCTTAACCCTCAAGGGGTCTACAATATAAGGTCCCTAACTCACATTCATACATACACATACTAAGGCCAATTTAGACAGGATCAAATTAACCTACCAGCATGTCAGTGTTGAAGGAAACCAGAGTAACTGGAGGAAACCCACGCAGGCACAGGGAGAACATACAAACTCCAGGCAGGTGGTGCTGTGGTTGGGATTTGAACCAATGACCCTAGTACTGCCGGGTGGAAATGCTAACCATTTATCCACTGTGTTGCTCCACCACTGTGCTGCCCCGGTGAAATGATGAACTTAGCTTTTAATTGCTCAACCAAGCATACTGACTATGCCCATGGTTCTAGTGTACCAATACCTTGGGTGGGGACTGGCAACAAAATTGGTCCACAATCACCTCACTCCCCATAAACATAACCACAGTTGGATAGGCATTTAAAACTGTTACCAGGTGGTCCCATCCTATTTGGCACACCTCCGCCCTTAACTCACCAAGTGTTTTCGAGTCTGCAATGCAATAGGAAATGTAATGCACACCTGGTGGACCTGTCCTATGCTTAGCAGATTCTGGACCAAAGTATTTAAGCTTTTACAGATTATATTTAACTATTCCTTTCCAAGAGAACCGTAGTTTACAGTGCTCCATCTTAAACCTCCAGCCCTTGCCAAAAAACAATTCACAATAGCCACTTATGTACTACTAGCTGCCAAGAAAGAGCTTGGAAGAAACAATCCACTTGTCATGGAGAACTGATAGCGAATAGACACATTTTTATCAATAAGAAACATACTAACATTCCCTCAGACACGCACAAAACATTTTTTTGCACTATGGTCCCCATTAATACATCACACCCATCCTTCATTACCAATGGTAACCTATAGCTCCATGTAGGAGGCATGCCTTAATGGAGTACGTGGAGAAAGCCACAATTTCCTCCCCCCTTCCCTATGTCCCTCAATCCCTCCCTCTCTTTCCTCAGATCCCCCCCCCCCCTCAGCTCTCCTCTCTACCCCTTTTCTAATACCTTTACTACATTCTGCTTTCTGTCATCTTGTTGCATAGGTTTTTTCATTTTTTTTTTTAAATGGACCAAGTTCATCGGATTTCCCTAAACTCATACTGCTACTACCATTAAGCCGAAGCCAAATACTCCCCAAGATGCAATCATATTCTATTCTTCCTAACTATAACAAAAATAACCTCCTTCCTTTAAAGTGATACTATAGGTGATTTTTTATTTAAATAACAAACATGTCATACATAACTGCTCTGTGCATACTTACCTGCTCTGTTTTTTTTACAGGGCAGCCCCAATCCTCTTCTCGGGTCCCCTGTGGGTGCTCTTTCCTGGCTCCCCTGCCCCACTCCAAGGCTCCCCTTCCCCACTTCAACAAGTTTCCCTATAGAAATATATGGGGGCACTCGTGTGTGCTTGCTCCCAAGCCCCGCTCTGTGTGTCCATTGACATAGTAACGTGTAAAGGATAATATCAATTATTCAGTTATTTGAAAAGAGAAACCTGTTTACTTATTTCATCTGTACATGATAACTGATTAAATATATCCTTTAGTAAAGCAGTCTCAAAAATATGGAGTCTCCAAACTCTCTAAAGAAAGGGCCAGTCCTTCAGACTTTAGGGGGGCCGGACTGTGCCCAGTGGGAATAAACAATGCCCGATCTTTGGTATAAGGGTGAAAAATAGTTGGTGTATGTGGGAGGAATAGTGCCCCATTTTTGTTGCCAGCAGAAGGAATTATGCCCCATCATTAGGACTAGATAAATGCAACCAATGGCTGCTCAAAATGTACAGTGTCCCAATTGCCTCATTAACTGAAAAAGCTTCTTCTATGCACTTCTTGGATTTAATTTCACTTTTGTTACTGTACTTCCAGAAGCAGTTGGTGGGCTTGGGAAATTCTGACCCTGTAACAAAGTAACAAATTCAGTGAGCTGACACAAACCTAATTGAACTGACTCTGTATTGGATATGTGAATTCTATCACTTGAACTAAAATATAAACTTGTTTATAGAGTTTCTAAAGAGAATTCTCGCTCTGCATCACTACAGCAGCATATATACAGTGAGGAACAGAAGTATTTGAACACCCTGCGATTTTGCAAGTTCTCCCACTTAGAAATCATGGAGGGGTCTGAAATTCACATTGTAGGTGCATTCCCACTCTGAGAGACAGAATTTAAAAAAAAAATTCAGGAAATCACATTGTATGATTTTTAAAGAATTTATTTGTCTTGCACTGCTGAACATACTGTAAGTATTGGAACACCTAAGAAACAGCAAGAATTCTGGCTCTCAAAGACATGTTACTGTGCCTTTAAAAAGTCCACCTCTACTCCACTCATTAATCTAACTTAGTAACACCTGTTTGAACTCTTTAAAGACACCTGTCCACCCCACAGTCAGTCAGACACCAACTACTACCATGGGCAAGACCAAAGAGCTGTCAAAAGACACCTGCGACAAAATTGTGGACCTCCACAAGGCTGTAAAGGGCTACGGGGCAATTGCCAAGCAGCTTGGTGAAAATAGATCAACTGTTGGAACAATTGTTAGAAAATGGAAGAGGCTAAAGACGACTGTCAGTCTCCCTCGGACTGGGGCTCCATGCAAGATCTCACCTCGTGGGGTATCACTGATGATAAGAAAGGTGAGGAATCAGCCCAGAACTATAAGGGAGGAGCTGGTCAATGGCACGAAGAGAGCTGGGACCACAGTTTCAAAGGTCACTGTCGGTAGAACACTACGCCGTCATGGTTTCAAATCATGCATTGCACGGAAGGTTCCCCTGCTCAAGTCATCACATGTCCAGGCCCGTCTGAAGTTTGCCAATGACCATCTGGATGATCCAGAGGAGGCATGGCAGAAAGTCATGTGGTCAAATGAGACCAAAGTAGAACTTTTTGGTCTAAACTTCACTCGTCGTGTTTGGAGGAAAAAGAAGGATGAGTTGCATCCCAAGAACACCATCCACCAGAACACTGTGAAGCATAGGGGTGGTAACATCATGCTTTGGGGGTGCTTTTCTGCGAAGGGTACAGGATGACTGCACTGTATTAAGGAGAGGATAAATGGGGCCATTTATTGTGAGATTTTCAGCAACAACCTCCTTCCCTCAGTCAGAGCATTGAAGATGGGTCGTAGCTGGGTCTTCCAACATGACAACGACCCGAAGCACACAGCCAGGATAACCAAGGAGTGGCTCTGTAAGAAGCTTATCAAGGTTCTGGAGTGGCCTAGCCAGTCTCCAGACCTACAGCCAGGTCCATAAATATTGGGAGGCACATATGCAAACTGTTGTAATTCCTACACCGTTCACCTGATTTGGATGTAAATACCCTCAAATTAAAGCTAACAGTCTGCAGTTAAAGCACATATTGTTTGTTTCATTGCAAATCCATTGTGGTGGTGTATAGTGCCAAAAATGTTAGAATTGTTTTGATGTCCCAATATTTATGGACTTGACTGTAAATCCAATAGAACATCTTTGGAGGGAGCTGAAACTCCGTGTTGCTCAGCGACAGCCCCAAAACCTGACAGATCTAGAGATCTGCGTGGAGGAGTGGGCCAAAATCCCTGTGTGCAAACCTGGTCAAGAACTACAGGAAACGTTTGACCTCTGTAATTGCAAACAAAGGCTTCTGTACCAAATATTAACACTGATTTTCTCAGGTGTTCAAATACTTATGTTCAGCAGTGCAAGACAAATAAATTCTTTAAAAATCATACAATGTGATTTCCTGAATTTTTTTTTTAAATTCTGTCTCTCAGAGTGGGAATGCACCTACAATGTGAATTTCAGACCCCTCCATGATTTCTAAGTGGGAGAACTTGCAAAATCGCAGGGTGTTCAAATACTTCTGTTCCTCACTGTATATATGCTGCTGTAGTGATGCAGAGCGAGAATTCTCTTTAGAAACTCTATAAACAAGTTTATATTTTAGTTCAAGTGATAGAATTCACATATCCAATACAGAGTCAGTTCAATTAGGTTTGTGTCAGCTCACTGAATTTGTTACTTTGTTACAGGGTCAGAATTTCCCAAGCCCACCAACTGCTTCTGGAAGTACAGTAACAAAAGTGAAATTAAATCCAAGAAGTGCATAGAAGAAGCTTTTTCAGTTAATGAGGCAATTGGGACACTGTACATTTTGAGCAGCCATTGGTTGCATTTATCTAGTCCTAATGATGGGGCATAATTCCTTCTGCTGGCAACAAAAATGGGGCACTATTCCTCCCACATACACCAACTATTTTTCACCCTTATACCAAAGATCGGGCATTGTTTATTCCCACTGGGCACAGTCCGGCCCCCCTAAAGTCTGAAGGACTGGCCCTTTCTTTAGAGAGTTTGGAGACTCCATATTTTTGAGACTGCTTTACTAAAGGATATATTTAATCAGTTATCATGTACAGATGAAATAAGTAAACAGGTTTCTCTTTTCAAATAACTGAATAATTGATATTATCCTTTACACGTTACTATGTCAATGGACACACAGAGCGGGGCTTGGGAGCAAGCACACACGAGTGCCCCCATATATTTCTATAGGGAAACTTGTTGAAGTGGGGAAGGGGAGCCTTGGAGTGGGGCAGGGGAGCCAGGAAAGAGCACCCACAGGGGACCCGAGAAGAGGATTGGGGCTGCCCTGTAAAAAAAACAGAGCAGGTAAGTATGCACAGAGCAGTTATGTATGACATGTTTGTTATTTAAATAAAAAATCACCTATAGTATCACTTTAAAGGAAGGAGGTTATTTTTGTTATAGTTAGGAAGAATAGAATATGATTGCATCTTGGGGAGTATTTGGCTTCGGCTTAATGGTAGTAGCAGTATGAGTTTAGGGAAATCCGATGAACTTGGTCCATTTAAAAAAAAAAATGAAAAAACCTATGCAACAAGATGACAGAAAGCAGAATGTAGTAAAGGTATTAGAAAAGGGGTAGAGAGGAGAGCTGAGGGGGGGGGGGGGATCTGAGGAAAGAGAGGGAGGGATTGAGGGACATAGGGAAGGGGGGAGGAAATTGTGGCTTTCTCCACGTACTCCATTAAGGCATGCCTCCTACATGGAGCTATAGGTTACCATTGGTAATGAAGGATGGGTGTGATGTATTAATGGGGACCATAGTGCAAAAAAATGTTTTGTGCGTGTCTGAGGGAATGTTAGTATGTTTCTTATTGATAAAAATGTGTCTATTCGCTATCAGTTCTCCATGACAAGTGGATTGTTTCTTCCAAGCTCTTTCTTGGCAGCTAGTAGTACATAAGTGGCTATTGTGAATTGTTTTTTGGCAAGGGCTGGAGGTTTAAGATGGAGCACTGTAAACTACGGTTCTCTTGGAAAGGAATAGTTAAATATAATCTGTAAAAGCTTAAATACTTTGGTCCAGAATCTGCTAAGCATAGGACAGGTCCACCAGGTGTGCATTACATTTCCTATTGCATTGCAGACTCGAAAACACTTGGTGAGTTAAGGGCGGAGGTGTGCCAAATAGGATGGGACCACCTGGTAACAGTTTTAAATGCCTATCCAACTGTGGTTATGTTTATGGGGAGTGAGGTGATTGTGGACCAATTTTGTTGCCAGTCCCCACCCAAGGTATTGGTACACTAGAACCATGGGCATAGTCAGTATGCTTGGTTGAGCAATTAAAAGCTAAGTTCATCATTTCACCGGGGCAGCACAGTGGTGGAGCAACACAGTGGATAAATGGTTAGCATTTCCACCCGGCAGTACTAGGGTCATTGGTTCAAATCCCAACCACAGCACCACCTGCCTGGAGTTTGTATGTTCTCCCTGTGCCTGCGTGGGTTTCCTCCAGTAAAACTCTAGGGCTGCCTTTCTCAACCAGGTTCCTCCAGAGGTTGCTAGGGATTCCTTGAGCTTTTTCTTCCTCTCATCTGACTCCAATGGTCTCTTTAGTTGCTCCTAAGGGGGTAGGGGCATTCTTCCCACTGACCACCAATAAAGGGGCATTTTTCCACTGGTCAACAATGTAAGGTGCAATTTTCGCACTAACCACTAATGTAAGACATATTCTTCCTACTGACCGCCAATGTAATGCGGCACTTTTCCATTGACCACAAACGTAAAGGGGCACTTCACCAACTGAACACCAGTGTAATGGTCCTTTGCAGCTACTGTCACTGTAAGGTGACAGTACACTGACCACCAATGTAAGGGGACACTATACGGAATATCAATGTAAGAGAGAACTACACAAACAATGTAAGGTGGCACTTCCTGGACAACCTACATAAAGAGACAGTTTTCCACTGACCACATACAGTCATGGCCGAAATTGTTGGCACCCTTGATATTTTTCCTGAAAATCAAGTATTTCACACAAAAAAGGTATTGCATTAACACATGTTTTGCTATACACATGTTTATTCCCTTTGTATGTATTGGAACAAATATAAAACAGAGGCAGAAAAGCAAATATGACATAATGTCACACAAAACCCCAAAAATGGGCTGGACAAAAGTATTGGCACCCTTAACTTAATATTTGGTTGCACACCCTTTGGAAAACATAACTGAAATCAGTCGCTTCCTATAACCATCAATAAGCTTCTGACACCTCTCACCCGGAATTTTGGACCACTCTTCCTTTGCAAACAGCTCCAGGTCTCTCTTATTGGAAGGACACCTTTTCCCAACAGCAATTTTAAGATCTCTCCACAGGTGTTCAATGGGATTTAGATCTGGGCTCATTGCTGGCCACTTCAGAACTCTCCAGCGCTTCTTTGCCATCCATTTCTGAGTGCTTTTTGACGTATGTTTGGGGTCATTGTCCTGCTGGAAGACCCAGGATCTTGGACGCAAACCCAGCTTTCTGACACTGGGCCCTACAGTGCGACCCAAAATCCTTTGGTAATCCTCAGATTTCATGATGCCTTGCACACAGTCAAGGCACCCAGTGCCAGAGGCAGCAAAACAACCCCAAAACATCATTGAACCTCCACCATATTTTACCGTAGGTACTGTGTTTTGTTCTTTGTAGGCCTCATTCCGTTTTCGGTAAACAGTAGAATGATGTGCTTTACCGAAAAGCTCTATCTTGGTCTCATCTGTCCACAAGACGTTTTCCCAGAAGGCTTTTGGCTTACTCAAGTACATTTTGGCAAACTGTAGTCTTGCTTTTTTATGTCTCTGTGTCAGCAGTGGGGTCCTCCTGGGTCTCCTGCCATAGCGTTTCATTTCATTTAAATGTCGACGGATAGTTCGCGCTGACACTGATGCTCCCTGAGCCTGCAGGACAGCTTGAATGTCTTTGGAACATGTTTGGGGCTGCTTATCCACCATCCGGACTATTCTGCGTTGCAATCTTTCATCAATTTTCCTCATCCGTCCACGACCAGGGAGATTAGCTACAGTGCCATGGGTTGCAAACTTCTTGATAATGTTGCGCACTGTGGACAAAGGCAAATCTAGTTCTCTGGAGATGGACTTGTAACCTTGAGATTGTTGATATTTTGCCACAATTTTGGTTCTCAGGTCCTCAGACAGTTCTCGTCTCCTCTTTCTGTTGTCCATGCTTAGTGTGGCACAGACAGACACACAATGCAAAGGTTAAGTGAACGTCTCTCCTTTTTATCTGCTTTCAGGTGTGATTTCTATATTGCCCACACCTGTTACTTGCCCCAGGTGAGTTTACAGGAGCATCACATGCTTGTAACATTCTTATTTATCCGCAGTTGTGAAAGGGTGCCAATACTTTTGTCCAGCCCATTTTTGGAGGTTTGTGTGACATTATGTCGAATTTGCTTTCTTTCCTCCCTTTTTTTGTTTTGTCCCAATACACACAAAGGGAATAAACATGTGTATAGCAAAACATGTGTTAATGCAATACGTTTCGTGAGAAATACATGATTTCCTGGAGAAATATCAAGGGTGCCAACAATTTCGGCCATGACTGTATGTAAGGGAGCATTTTTCTACTCAATATCAATATAAGGAACTCATTTTTATTGTCCAGGTTTCTTTTCTGGCCTGTATTATTACTAGTTTCTTTTCAATATTATTACTGAAATTATGTTAAATAGAGCATCTTTGGATGTCAAATATGCTAAATATGCCACATACCCTATTTTAGTTATTTTTTATAGCCGCAACTCACTCTGCATGCTAATTTCTTGCAAGCTGTAGATATAATTATTAGTGGGGTTCCCTGTGACCTTATTTCAAAAGATGGAGAAAGGCTGCTTTAGGGGAAGTCTGGAGGACAAAACTGCCAGTTGTGTAGCACCTCCTAGTCATACAATCCATGCAAGGAACACTTCAATCATCTTATTCCTTTTCATTTAGCTGGCTTCACAGTGATAATTCCTAGCCCTTTGTCTTGGCAGCACCAGGAAAACACATATAACCCTCAAAACTGTTTTTACAGAAAATGTGCTTACTTTCAACGGAAGAATACACCTACTAGTAGACATTGTCCCAGTGGTTGTAAAACGGGGATGAAACGCTTTATGGACAACGTAACAGCTGTATGAGTTAAATCCACAGAGTGTTTCAAAGCTAAGTTTAGATATTTTAAGATCCCACTAATAGGCCTTTGCAAAAATAGAGCAATAAAAGTTCATAAAACTGCAAAGCTTCTTTTAAAGCATTATCCTATGTTACCATAGGAATTCTTTCCTGTACTAGTTTGTAAGCCTTTTCTTGACCTGTTGTCATCCTTAAGCATCCATAATATCAGACATCTGTAATTGTAAGTGCTGTAGTGGTGGAATATGCTTTATATCCAATGCAGAGATATTATAAAAGCTGTTTTTCTTGTCATGTTCCACGAATGAGGAATCCAGATGATCCTGGCTATTTTGCCAGTGATAAATACGGTATTGTAGAGTTGTGTTAGCAACATCAGTACAATGGAAATCAACAGTGTCTGAAGAACATTGATGTTTTCTTCATTCAGATAGTTTTGTTATGACTATGGACATATGGGCTTCATCATAGGGACAAATAAGAGTAAACAAATGTCACCATTCCACCTGGGGAATTATATGAGCATCCTTAAAGCTCTATACCATCTTCAAGTAAGAAAAATATTTAATTTATTTACATTTAAAGTTCATTCACATTTTTTTAATGGTGCTGACACATCTTTCACTGTAGGCAATGGCAGAATTACAGTATTTGGATTGGTTATCCAACAACACCAAGGCTTAATGAGGCCCTTGTTTCAGCCCTAATTTCATATTAATTGAAGGAGGCAGAAAACCCTCTCTCATATAGTTTTGTAGCCATAGGTAGGTTTCCCCATTCATGTCAACAGTTTGCAAACTGTTAACATTGATGATGTCAATGTGTCATAGGTAATATGGTCACCATGCAAGAGTGTGTAATAATGGTAAACATACTCCAGTTAATGCAGTTTTCCAAAACCTGGTAAAACATACTCTAGTTAATGCAGTTTTCCTGCTTTAACAAAATAGCAGTTCTGTTACTGAAATTTCATGTTGTTTATAGTAACTATCGTTACTCTGTAACGATAGTTCTGGCACATGGCACAGAGGAAGGCACATGGGAATCCTCATCGTCACTTGGAGGACACTTAATTCCTAATTTTTAATATACTGTATCAAAGGAAAAGAAAAACCTCTCCACAAAGAGAGTACAGTGTTGATTGCCATCTTCAAGAGTGGATGCAGCATGGCTAGGTCATCCCACTATTAGTCAGACTGATTGTCAATTGCTAGGGTTAACCCCAGCAAAAGTCTCATGCCAGAAACTCAATCTAGTCTACCATCAATTTTAGCAGCCTCCACAATAGTTGACTTCCCAATGATCAGGCTAAATGAAGCCCTGACAAATAATTACCCACTTCCTTTTTCTTGGGTCCCAACACAATGTTTTTTCCACTCATTGTTTGTGTTACCTACACCCTGAACATGTGTGGTTGGCTGTCCTCAATTAAAAATCCCATAAGTTACACAGTTTGCTCCTTTCTCAGCCTTCAATTAAGTGGACAGCCATTCAGGTCCCTCTAGAGATCTAGTTCAGTAGGGTTAAAGTCAGGGCTCTGGTTGGGCCACTCTTGGACATTCACAGAGTTGTCCCTAAGCTACTACTGTGTTGTCTTGGCTGTGTGCTTAGGATCGTTGTCATGTTGGAAGGTGAACCTTTGGCCAAGTCTGAGATGGACAGGTTTTCATTGAGGATATCTATGTACTTTGCTCCATTCACCTTTCACTCAACTCTGACCAGTTTCAGTCCCTGCTGCCGAAAAATACCCCACAGCATGATGTTTTCTCCAAACATAACATTTAGAAGTGAGGCCAAACAGTTCAATCTTGGTTTCATCAGATCGGAGAATCTTGTTCCTCACAGTCCGAGTATCCTTCAGGTGCTTTTTTGCAAACTTTCGTGAATTTTGCACTGAAGAGAGGCTTCTGTCTAGTCACTAAAACTTAGATTTGTTCTTTCTGGAACTTTGTCCCATCGCAACACAGGATCTCTGGAGTTCATTTAGAGTGACCATCAAGATCTTACTAAGTCCCTTTTCCCCTGTTTGCTCACCTTGGCTGGGCAATCAGCTCTTGAAAGAGTCCTGGTTGTGCCAAACGTCTTCCATTTGAGAATTATGGAGGCCACTGTGCCCTTGGGAACCTTAAGTACAGCAGAAGTTTATTGTAGCCTTCCCCAGATCTGCACCTAATCCTGTCTCTGAGCAGTATAGGCAGTTCCTTTTAAGCTCATGGCATTTGCTCTGATACAGTAGGCATTATCAGCAGTGAAGCCTTTTATAGAGGGATTTGTACCTTTTCAAATCATGTCCAATCAATTTAATTTACAACAGATGGACTCGAAACAAGGTGTAGAAACCGCAACAATCAAGATAAATGGGAGTCAACTGAGCTAATTCCCAAGTGTTGTTGCAAAGGGTCTTATGGTAATACTTATGCCAATGTAATGACTTTGTCATTATGTGGTACTGAATGCAGATTAATGAGAAAAAAATGAATTTAAACACTTGTAGTATTAGGCTGCTACAAATTTGAAAAGAAAATGAAGGGGGTTTGAATACTTTTAGGAATGCACTGTGTGTAGAGACAATTATAGCTTGAAAGGAGGAGGCATGTTCCTAGGTTATAAAGTACAAATTAATGCATTAAGATGAAACAGCGCCAAAGCATTATTAGAATACGGCCAGCGATGCGATTGCTTCATTGGTAGTTCTAGGAATGCAAGCCTGCAAATTGCAGACTGCAGATTAGCTGTAAAAGGATTAGAAAAAATAATAGTTGCAACTAGAGGTCACAGAGTATTATTATTATTATTATACAAGATTTATATAGCGCCAACAGTTTGCTCAGCACTTTACAATATAATGGGAGACAATACAGTTCAATACAAGAGGAATTTGAGGGCCCTGCTCTTTGGAGTTTACAATCTAGGAGGGAGGGGCTAGTGGTACAAAAGTTAGTAACTGTGGGGGATGGACTGGTTGGAAGAGTAGAAGATTCCAGTATTAGCTGAGGGCAGGATAGGCTTCCCTGAAGAGATAGGTTTTCAGAGATCGCCTAAAAGTGAGCTAGTAGGCGATAGTTTGATAAATTAGGGTAGAGAGTTCCAGAGGATGGGGGAAGCTCTGGAGAAGTCCTGGAGACGAGCATGGGAGGAGGAGACAAGGGAGCTAGAGTAGGAGGTCTTGCGAGGAGCGGAGAGTACGGTTTGGGTGATATTTAGAGACAAGATTGGTGATGTAATTTGGGGCAGAGTTATAAATGGCTTTATACGTTATTGTTAGTGTTTTGAATTTTATCCGTTGGGCAACGGGAAGCCAGTGGAGGGATTGGTAGAGAGGGGTGGCAGATACAAAACGGTTAGTAAGGTGGATGAGTCTGGCAGCAGCATTCATGATAGACTGAAGAGGGGATAGCCTGCGATGAGGTAGGCCAATGAGGAGGTAGTTACAATAGTCAAGGCGAGATATAATAAAGGGAGTGAATAAGTTGCTTAGTGATTTCCAAGGTTAGGAACGGGCGTATCTTGGAGATGTTGTGGAGGTGAAGTCTGCAAGATTTGGACAGTGATTGATTTTGGGGCTGAAAGGACAGATGGGAGGGGAGGGACTAATGATTGTGTTATTGATCTTGATGGAGAAGTCAGGGGAGGGGGCACGGGCTGGAGTGAATACTAAGAGCTCAGTTTTGGAAAGATTGAGTTTGAAGAAGTGGAGTGACATCCATGCCGATATGTCACTTAGTAGGTTAGTAATGCGAGTGGAGACTGAAGAGGTGAGGGGTAGAAAGATAGGTAGGGGGAGAACCAGGAGAGAGCAGAGTCTCTGAGGCCAAGAGAGTGGAGTTTTTTGAGAAGGAGGGGATGGTCAACCATATAAAAAGCCGCAGAGAGGTCAAGTAGTAAGAGTACGGAGTAGTGGCCATTGGTTTTAGCAGTTAGTAGCACTTAGTAGATCATTAGTGAGCTTTAGTAGGGCAGTTTCAGTGGAGTGTAATGATCAAAAGCCAGACTGTAAAGGGTCAAGAAGGTTGTTGTAGGTGAGGTGGGAGCTCAAGCGATTGTAGACTAAGCGTTCTAGGAGTTTAGAGGTAAATGGCAGCAGGGAGATGGGTCTTAAGTTGTTAAGAGTTAAAAGTAGAGAAGAGACAACGAGGACTGGATGACAAGGTATTAATAAGAGTGACAAAGTAGGCTTGCTTGGCAGCATGAAGGGAGGACTTGTATGTTAAGAAAGCAGATTTATATAGGGTGAATGCTTGTTGAGATTTGGTTTTAAGCCACAATTGCTCCAGCGCACAACTATGTCGTTTAAGATTTCTGGTGTCGTCAGTCTGCCAAGGTTGTAACGATCGGGGCCTGAATCTTCGTGTTGTTAGAGGAGCAAGCGAGTCTAATGGGGATGAAAGCGAACTGTTATAGACAGCAGTGGCCAGGTCAGGGCAGGACAGGGGAGAGACTCTGTCATAGAGTTGGTCAGTTGCAGAGTGGAAAGGAGCAGGGTTAGAGTTGTGAAGGTTTTTGCGGGTAATTGTTTGCTGCTGGGAGGGATAGGTGTTTGAAGACGAGGAGACTGTGAAGGTGACGAGACTGTGATCAGAGAGAGTAATAGATGTGTCTTTTGTGTGAAAATTCATCTGAGTTTATTTAGCAAGGCACAGCAAGTGCAGTAACCCAAGGCAACCAATTTTCAATTTACATTAGTTAGATCAATAAAAACTACATTTTGACTGGGTTTTATGAATTACATTGCAGTCTATTCAGCCTTACTGTGTAAATTATATTCTGTAGTTCTGGATTATCCTGATGTGATGAGTTGTTGTAGAGATATGGATGGATAAAGTGCATTGCCTGTTTTTAGTTAAAAAAAATGCTTATACAGTATCTCACAGAAGTGAGTACACCCCTCACATTTTTGTAAATATTTTATTATATCTTTTCATGTGACAACACTGAAGAAATGACACTTTGCTACAATATAAAGTAGTGAATGTACAGCTTGTATAACAGTGTAAATTTTCTGCCCCCTCAAAATAATTCAACACACAGCCATTAATGTCTAAACCGCTGGCAACAAAAGTGAGTACACCCCTAAGTGAAAATATTGAAATTATGCCCAAAGTGTCAATATTTTGTGTGGCCACCATTATTTTCCAGCACTGCCTTAACCCTCTTGGGCATGAAGTTCACCAGAGCTTCACAGGTTGTCACTGGAGTCCTCTTCCACTCCTCCATGACGACATCATGCTCAATAGGGTTTAGGTCTGGAGACATGCTTGGCCAGTCCATCACCTTTACCCTCAGCTTCTTTAGCAAGGCAGTGATCATCTTGGAGGTGTGTTTGGGGTCGTTATGTTGGAATACTGCCCTACAGACCAGTCTCCAAAGGTAGGGGATCATGCAGTATGTCACAGTACATGTTGGCATTCATGGTTCCCTCAATGAACTGTAGCTCCCCAGTGCTGGCAGCACTCATGCAGCCCCAGACCAGGACACTCCCACCACCATGCTTGACTGTAGGCAAGACACACTTGTCTTTGTACTCCTCACCTGGTTGCCACCACACACACTTGACACCATCTGAACCAAATAGGTTTATCTTGGTGTCATCAGACCACAGGATATGGTTCCAGTAATCCATGTCTTTAGTCTGCTTGTCTTCAGCAAACTGTTTGCAGGTTTTCTTGTGCCACATCTTTAGAAGAGGCTTCCTTCTGGAATGACAGCCATGCAGACCAATTTGATGCAGTGTGCGGCTTATGGTCTGAGCACTGACAGGCTGACCCCCCACCCCTTCAACCTCTGCTTTAATGCTGACAGCACTCATACGTCTATTTCCCAAAGACAGCCTCTGGATATTACGCTGAGCACGTGCACTCAGCTTCTTTGGTCTACCATGGTGAAGTTTGTTCTGAGTGGAGCCTGTCCTGTTAAACTGCTGTATGATCTTGGCCACTGTGCTGCAGCTCAGTTTCAGGGTCTTGGCAATCTTCTAATAGCCTAGGCCATCTTTATGTAGAGCAACAATTCTTTTTTTCAGATCCTCAGAGAGTTCTTTGCCATGAGGTGCCATGCTGAACTTCCAGTGACCAGTATGAGAGAGTGAGAGCGATAACACCAAATTTAACACACCTGCTCCCCATTTACACCTGAGACCTTGTAACACTAACGAGTCATATGACACTGGGGAGGGAAAATGGCTAATTGGGCCCAATTTGGACATTGTCACTTAGGGGTGTACTCACGATTGTTGCCAGTGGTTTAGACATTAATGGCTGTGTGTTGAGTTGCTTTGAGAGGACAGCACATTTACACTGTTATACAAGGTGTACACTCACTACATTGTAGCAAAGTGTCATTTTTTCAGTGTTGTCACATGAAAAGATAGAATAAAATATTTACAAAAATGTACTTGCTTCTGTGAGATAGTGTATCTGCCCAGTGACTATAACTGCAAGGAAAAAGAAATTGTATCAAAAACTATTGGGTCTTAGATTACTATACATGGGTATATGGAAATGAAAAAGCTTTTAGTTAGTTCACCCTTACAAAAAACACCTATGCAAATAAGGGGTTGCTGTGGTTAAAAACAAAATGTGCAGTTGAATAATGCCCTCACTATAGGCATAGGGCATTTACATACTAGGATGTTGCTAAGACACTCCCGCAGTAGTTCTGAGCTCAATGATGCTGCAATGGAGGAAATAGTGGACCACACATGTTTTGGGGTTTGAGAGACCGCTGCTATGATGGCGGGGGTGAGCAGTAATGGCTCTGAGTGTCTTAGCAATGAGCTATCAACAAGGCTGGATGGGATGATGCCATCTCTGAGAGTTTTCCAATCATGCTTTGGGAGGCGGTGGCCTACACCTACAGCAAGGGTATTATCCATCTTTAGTCAAAGCTGCACAGCTTGTTTTTCTACAGAAACCCTTTGCCTGCATAGGCAGTTGGTAAAGGTGAACTAACCCTTTATTGCATACCACCCCTGCTACAAAACAGGGAAGGTTTGTATGATTACTTTAGACTAGTGCATAAGATAAGAGAACACAGCAAAGAGCACTGCAACACATCTAAAATAGCAATCTAGTAACAACATGTCAGCAATAAAGGAAAATAGTACTAACTTATTAAAGATACAATTGGTTAGTAAAGGTCAGGACTTTTTTTGTCAGAGAATAGGTGCACAAACACCCCCCTTCTGAGTCACTTCTTATCTCTACCCCCCTACCCACCTCTGAGCATAGTCCCTTGGTTCCAGCCCCTACCCACCTCCCAGTACCATTTCTTATCGAGAATACAGAACCAAGTATAATTCTGTGGGGCTAGGTAATTTGTATGGAATTTTGGTAATGGTAACAAGAATATCAGTAAAATGTATCTCTCTCAGCCAGCAACAATAGATTCCCCCCAGCAGCAATGGACCCCAGCAACAAAATATTACCCCAGCAACAATAGACCCCTAGCAGAAACAACATATCTCCCTGCAGCCAGCAACAATAGACCCCTCCCACATCAGTAGATTCCTTCCAGCAACATTTGATCCCCAGCAACAATAGATCCCCCAACAGCAACAAAAGACCTTCCCAGCAACAATAGACCATCACACAAAAATATATCCCCTCCAATTACAATAGATCCCCCAGCAGCCAGCATCAGTAGACCTTCCAGAACACCCCGGTACCCCTGCCATTACATACGTTCAATGCTGGAGGTGCTAGAACTGCATTTCCCCACATGCCCGCTGAGAAAAAAAACCCTGGTCAAGTTTGACCTCTTGCAAATTTTGCTAAGAAATCCCCCTGTGTAGTAATGCCCATTACACCAAACCTACCATTGCTGGTTGTGTACAAGGTGTACCAACACAAATATTAAGAAACATAAAACAAATGAATGTACTTGAATATCAATAATCGTTTTTTAGAAGGTTATTACATGCATGTCACTTTCCTTTGATCAACAAAAATAATATTGTTTGGAACTAGAAATATGTTGAAGTGGATTATATTAAAAATGGAAATATTATCCCCCCATGTTGTAACTATCATATTGATCTCATTATGTGGGATTGCTTTATAAATAAAAATCTGTAAAATTTTTTAGCTCTTTCACTTGCATTTATAAATACACGTGCCTACTTTTCTGAGTACAGGTCTACTTTAAAGAGTCACATCTGTACCAGTGCCAGGACGTTTTCGTTTTTCACAGCTTCTGCAGTCTTTGCATAATTCTTTCCCTGGAATTTGTGAAATAATTTTTCTATGTTTAAAATGTCAATTTCTATGAAAGAGCAGTGATTCATGCATCCCACTGAAATGTACCCTTTTTTTTTTATACGTGTGTGCTATTCTCATAAATATATTCAGTAATGCCCTGATAAATATTCTAATGGATGCCTTGTAAACAGATATCAAGTTGTCAACTCTGGTTACCCCATCTACTTTTGTTTCCTGCAGATCAGAATGCCAGATGATCAAGACACAAAATACTTTATAATATTAATAATCATGTAGGATGTATAACAGTGCTTAATAGATTAAACTGTTTTTTTTTTTTTTCATATAATGGCATTAACAAGTTACCTTTGAATTCTTTTGGTTCAAAAAGACTTTTGTTCACATTCTAATGTTTCACTCTTGTGTATAAAATTGAAATGACTTTTCATTCTGATCTATTAACAAGGCCTGAATAATAAAACGATATATAGGATCCAAGCTTAAATATGACATTTGCCAGTATACAGTAGTGGTTTCATTGCTGTGTTTTGGCAATGTACCTGTAAGTAGTAGTTCATCTTCTATAGGCAGTTAAGTCTTACAGCTTGCAGCATGCCACTGTATACTGCGAAATATTATTCTTAAAGTCCAGCTCAAGGAAATAATGAAAACCCACCCTTCCAGTGCCAAGGGTTAGTCTGAACACACTGTGCAAAGAATAGTGCCCTGAATAGCCAGGAATATAGATTGCCTCCTTTTCCTAGTCTGAGTGTTGCTGCACATAGGGTCAAAGGAGGCCAAAATCAAAATCCATGTACAAATGTTAACTGTATGCAAAATTTCATTTAATAACTAACTGTTTCAGTGACACTTAATTAAAAATTCAAGAGGTCAGTATTATTAAAAATAAAATTGTATGTTTTCCTGTAATATTCTTGTAGAGCTGGAAGTGTCTTACAGTAATACTTTTTTGATGTTAAAATCTGCCAGCCTTCTGCATTGAATTCAGGGGCGGACTGACAACTCATGGGGCCCCTGGGCAAAAGGAGATCATGGGGCCCCTGTGTTTTTGCCCAAACTCAAAAAAGCCTATGAAAAAGGTACCAGGGGCATCTCATGGGGCCCTCTACTGACCCCGGGCCCTCAGGCAGTGCCCGAGTTTCCAAATGGTCAGTCCGCCCCTGGTTGAATGACAACCAGTGTCTTGCAACCTACATCTCCTGAGCCTAGGCTGTTATTGATAGGTCCATCGTGTCATCATCCAACCAGGGCTGGCTGGTATGTCATTGGGCTGGCCAGAAAAAAGGTATATCTATACACTGTCACCTTGCCCATTTATTATCTGCTTAAAGAGTATCTATGGTCAATCTGTAAATTCATACAATCATTTCCACATGTCTGAATGTTCTTGAGGTTTGTAAACTTACTTTGTAAAGATACCTACACATATCCTAGATTAAATTCTGTGAGACGTATTCATTATGCCTTGTGAGTAGGCACTGCTGTGTCACAAATTTCACAGAGCCTGCCTTCTGAACTACAGAGGTGCTGAGAGGAGGAGTTTTAGGAGACAGAGTCAATACAGGGATCACTACTTGCATGCAGCAAGGTACCATGGGATGTGTAGTCCTTAGAAATGTAAACTAAACAGCAGAGGAGAATCTGCAAAGTATGCAGTGAATCCAGGAAGTTGTGGAAAGAGACGGCCAGTAGATAGGCAGCACTCACAACATGAAAGAAGATTTTTCAAGTAAGATTATATTAGAATGTAAAAAATACCTATTATTTGTATTGCCATTACAATGCTAATGTTATTAAATGGTAGGGTATGCTGTGACCATAGATTGCCTTTAAAGGATAAGTTCATCTTTTAGGAAAAAAAAATAAATGCAGGTAAAAAAATGTACATTTATTTATTTTTTTTACTTGGAGCCTGTAAAGCATTGCAACCACGATCAGCATATCATAGGTGCCATACAGTGTACCTGTCTGCTCATACCTCATACAGGCAGGCAGATACACTCTGATAAGAAGAGACAATGAACTACCACAGTGCCGTGTTAGTTCAATAGGAACCTTTGCAGCTGTTGGTACTTGTAGTTTTCCATTCATAGAAGTGAATGAATGAAGCAGCCATTTAGCTGTCACTATGTTTTTTTTTAAAATAGTGATAGCTAGCGGGGGGAAGAAGATTCCATGCTAGCTGTCACTAGATGCAGCGGAATGGGCAGCGGCCGTGGATTGGGAATATATTTCATGTCCCAGCCTAAAAATGGGTGGAACATGTAACATGTTTCCAAAGGTGAACTTATCCTTTAGAGGGACCTTTCTCACCTTGCCAATGATTCCCTGATGCTCTGCACAATTTTCTGGATTTTCTGCTGCAATTCTGCCCAATGCAACCCAAGGGGCTGGTGTGGACACTAATTTTACTGACTGCTCAGAATACATAAATAATTTAGTATGCATGATCTGGGCACAAATGTGTGGCAGCAAAACGAGGTGCTTTAACACTTACATGCCATGCATATGCGTCACTGGGTGGCCGATGTTTCTGTGGTGAGAGTGCACTCACTGTGCACTTCCAGCACAGAGACTGAGCTGTGAAAGACAGTTCTCGGTCCCCACTAATAATCAGTACGCCGTGGTACTGCCTCCCAATTGTGTGACCACTGTGGCAGCCAATTACAGTGGTCATATAGTCACAGACCTTTTCTGCCCCCAGGTGTTCAGAACCTTTTAAAGGGATGTTGGGGCAGGAAGGGGGTTAATATTGTAAAAAAAATGAGGTATAAATAAAAATATATAAAATGATGAATGAGGAGATCAATGAGGAGGACTGCAATAGCCTTCTTTTCCTTCTTGACCTAGCAACTTTAGTTTTATTTTCCCTTTAATATCTTGTACCAAATTTGTAGCATGGTGCTTTAATACAAGTAGCTGGAACTTTTTTGGTAATCTTTTACAGCCAAAGTTTCCTCTTTGAAATGAACCTGAAAAATGTCTTCTAAAACTTCCAAAGCAGTTTTGGGTGCTTTTTGGAATCTTCTGTATTTTCAATGTATAAATAGTGTGCGTAAAAGAGAACATATGGGATTACACAGAGCAACTTAATGTGAGTGTCAACTAAAATAATAGGGCCCATTTCTGGATCATCATTAAACAATTAAAAAACTGCTGCATGGGCTTTGTGAACACACATTAGGGGGATTCTAGCATAAAATACATGTTATCTAATTATATAAACATTTTAAATAGTACAAAGTAGTGATGGGCCAAACCCCCCCCCCCCCCCCGTTTGGTTTGCAGACGAACATTCAAACCTACCGAAAGTTTGAGCGCGAACTTCAAACAGGGACAATTTACTGAGCGGTATCTTACCACATCTGAGTGTGCGGTAAGATAGCGCTCAACTACTAAAATACCGCATGAGTTATATTATTAAGTCATGCAGTATTTTAGTAGTCCCTTTAACAAGGGGCCCTTAGATCCTGCCCCCCCCCATGTGAATGAGTATGTGGTACCGCTACCCATTCACACAAAAAAATGTGTATTGTAAAAATGACAGGAGACAGTCTTTGACAAATCCTTTAATGAAAATAAAAATAAAAAAAAAATCCCCCAAAATAGATCTGACATCAATCACGATGCCCGCCGCCACCGTCAACCTGCAAAAAGAAAAAAAGCCATTCCACTCTCGATACTGGCTCTCAGCCATCTGAAAACTGCGCCACAATGAAACTTCCTAAATACTGTAATGATGTCACAAGGGGATGGGGTTACTCCTGCCCCCTGGTGACGTCATGATGCGCAGTGTTCAGGTGCATTGCTTTGGTCAATCACAATGCACTTTAACAAGGGGGCCTTAGATCCTGCCCCCCCATGTGAATGAGTATGTGGTACCGCTACCCATTCACACAAAAAAATGTGTATTGTAAAAATGACAGTCTTTGACAAATCCTTTCATGAAAAAAAAAATCCCCCAAAGTAGATCTGACATCAATCACGATGCCTGCCACCACCGTCAACCTGCAAAAAAGAAAAAAAGCCATTCCACTCTCGATGCTGGCTCCCAGCCATCTGAAAACTGCGCCACAATGAAACTTCCTAAATACTGTAATGATGTCACAAGGGGATGGGGTTACTCCTGCCCCCTGGTGACATCATCATCCGCAGTGGTCAGGTGCATTGCTTTGGTCAATCACAATGCACTGTCAGGGCGCCCTTACCATTCATGTGTTCAGCGAACACATGAACGGCCAATGTTCGACTCAAAAATAAAGCCCATCGCTAGTACAAAGGTATCCCAGAAAGAGTTTGATTTCTTTGGGATTTATTAGAGTAGAGGCTGTTCATGTATTTAAGCTGTGTTCACACTGAATACTCAATTGTGCACAAAGAAAATAAAAAAGTAGAAAAAAAAGAACAGGACTTTTGCTTGCGCCATGATTGGGCCACTAAAGTGAACACAGCTTCACCTTGTTCTCTAACTAAGTGAACGTTCACTTTGCAAAGTCAACATACATTTTACGAATGAACATGCTCTCTACCTGTAGTAAATGAACCCAAATGTCATGTATACGTGTACATATTTACTTAGCATTTTTGCATTTTTGGGCTTGACTTACTAAACTATGGATTTGACTTACTAAAGCATAAACTGATGTTCATTTTGCACAATGAATCTTTACACAAAATAAAGGTAAAACTGTGTTTAAAAGTGCATGTAAAGCCATAATTAGTTTTTTGTTTTTTTCTAATTGTGGGTAGAGTAGGAAAAGGTTAAAACTCTTGCCAATTATCTTTTATCTGTGTCCCATTGGGGGGATTTGACAGGAAATGTCTTCAGAGGGATGGAATTTCCCCTCTTGCAGTAGGTTCACACAAATGCTGTTTTGTGGGACCCTGTCCTAGGGTGACTATGTTGCTACTCACAGTACAGACCGTGAGCATTGTCACCCTTGGACAGGAAGTGTGCTGCTACCAAGATCAGGTGAAAAGTAAGGGAAAATGCCTGAAAAAAAGACTAATAAAGCCACCACATCTAAGGACTTGTAATCTGCAATATTAAATGTGTAATTGTGTTCCTGAGATTAGGTGCCGTAACTTAAATTCCACTGAATGTGTTCACTTGACAGATACTGAAGCTGTGTGGAACTTTTACGTAATGTTTCCAGTGAACAACTCCTTTAAATTTGTTAAAATGAACTTGGGTTCCCAAGAGTTGATGTATCAGTCATATGTTCTTCATATGTTTTGCCTGTACTGACTATAAAGCTAGTACCAAGTATGGCTAGTGTTATAACATATATTTTTTGATGCACCATAGAAGAACATTTTGGCTCTCATTTAAACACACGTTAAGCAGGTACAGCAAGATATCTCTCGATTGTTTCTCATTTTTTGACATCATTTAGGTAAAGCGGTCCAACGTAAATAGTTTGAAATACTCTATATAACACGTTTTCTAATCTTTTACTTTAGTGAATTTATCCATCCTGAGCAATTCTTCTCTGGATATATTAGAGACGAAAGATTATGTTATGAAACCACATATATTTTTCGTTAATAACATCTTTATCAAATGTTCTGTGGAAATAACCTTGGAAGGGGTTCATTCAGACACAGTGATTTAAATTACCCATGTTTAAGTTGGCTCATTCTTTTTCCCAACCAGTTCATCGATCTTTTATCCAGAGGCATTTCCCATAACCTTCAGTTTCCTTTGTATCATTCCTTCCAGAGCAGGTTTGAATTTATTTTAATTTATGTTTTAGTATCAGACCACACCTAAAGTATCTGAAATCTGTCCTTGGCTTTTTTGCCTTTTTGTTTCAGTTACAGTTTAGCTCACATTGCTTTCAGTTTCTTTCTATTATAGTTGACATAAACAATACAAAATTGCAAGGTATCAATGTGATGTATCTATTCTGCTTATTTTGCAGTAGTTCATATTCAATTTAAAACCATACATTGCTCCAAATATTTCAGTACCCTACATATCACAGAATATCTATCTATTGACCTATTTTCATTATTAAGTAATACTTAATAAGATAAGGCTATGCTGGACATACCTTTGCTTCAGAAATGTGTGATAGATTTAAGAGAAACGCTTTTTTAGTGGCAATGTGACTTTTACACAGCAAGGTCCTCTTTGACTAGATCATTTCGGCCATCCATGGATGTGACATCATAGCTCACCAGCCAGAGGAGGGCTAGAAAGTGTGGGCCAAAGTGGCATTACCACTAAGAGGCAGGATTGATGTCATCTACTGAACCACCAACAAGCTATGTCTTCCTCTAAGCCACCTCTGTGTAATGCAGCAATCCTAAAGAGAGCAATGAATCTTTAATCTTTCACTGAGCTGTTTCTAACAGGCTGTCTCTGTAGTAATGCTGGCCATACCCAAGGCAATAGAAATGTAATCTACTTTCAACCGCTTTTCATTTTTAACAATGACAGTTATATTTATGTGTCAAAGGTGTAAGTCAGTAAGTTTTTGACATAAACGTCTTGCACTAGGCAAGCTTCCTCATAAGACACTGACACAACATTCTCTCTAATAACATGCTGTTCTCTCTAATAACATGACATCACCATCCTGTAACATGCAGTCATGCTTCAGCACTATTGGAAACTGAATTGAAGCCTGCTAGCAGGTTGTATAAAGGTGAAAGTCAGACCTCCTCTTCAGATCAGTGTATCTAAAGTAGCTGCGCCACTACACAGTCAATAGTAAAATCATCATACATTGTAAAAAAAAGCTATATACTTACATTTCCAGTAGCCCATGTGTTGAACTGCTGCCATGTTGCTGCTCCTTGGCATCTTGAAATCCTGGCTATGCATGGTCATATAGTGACATATGAGCCAACTAGAGGAACCACAGCATGTGGCAGGAGGAGCAGGTGTTCACACACCCAGAATTATAAATGAAAATGGCCAGGGAGCCAATGGTGGGAATGGTGTGGCAGTGTTTTGACACACTGTTCTTATACTAGCTGATGCATATTACATAAGTTGAAAAAATATCTAAATCAACCTATAAAATAAAAAAAAGAAATTTCATATACAGAATCCTATACCCACAAATTATCAAGAGGAAGGCAAAAAAACTTTGCCATTCTCTGCATTTTTCCAGTTCCTTTTTATGAGCTGGTGCCCATAATTGAACTGCATATTCCAAAAGTGTTCTTACTGATATTTTTACAGGGGCAAAACTATGTCTGTCTCTCTGGAGTCTGTACATCTTTTAATACAAGTAAGTATTTTGATTGCTTTACAGTCAGGTCCATAAATATTGGGACATCGACACAATTCTAACATTTTTGACTCTATACACCACCACAATGGATTTGAAATGAAACGAACAAGATGTGCTTTAACTGCAGACTGTCAGCTTTAATTTGAGGGTATTTATATCCAAATCAGATGAACGGTGTAGAAATTACAACAGTTTGCATATGGGCACTGACTGGCAGCACTACTAGGCATTGACTGGCGCAACTGCTGGGCACTGACTGGCACAACCGCTGGGCACTGACTGGTGGCACTGACTGGCAGCACTGCTGGGCTGCACTGATGGGCACTGGTGGGTGGCACTGGTGGGTGGCACTGGTGGGCACAGGTTGGTGGCACTGGTGGGTGGCACTGGTGGGCACTGGACGTCATATGACGCCCTCCCAGAACTGGCCGGCCGCAGTGTAGCCGTCATTCGGCTATCTGCGGTTGGCAAGTAGTTAAATTTCATTTGTTATATAGTTACCTAATCAAACAGTGCATTGAGGTTTGCTTGTAAATTGGAGGCATCCTGTAAGGATGTTATTCCACTTAAAGCTTTGTGTCATCTACAAACACAGAAGTGGTACTTTTAATCCCAAACATTATACCATATATTAGGTTAAAAAGTAAGGGTCCCAACACTTAACCTTTGGGTACACCACTAATAACCACAGACCTTTCAGAGTAAGTTTATAGACTTTAAATTACACATTAGCCATTTGTTGGGAACTGTGTGAAACACTTTTGCAAAGTCCAGGTATACTAAATCCACAGAACCAATGCTGAATATTGCTTTTAATAATGTTTACTAGCACAAATTCTTCAATTAGTTTTTTGATTAGTAGCTTCCTGACTATGAAAGTTAAACTATTTATAGGTAAAGTTGATCCAGGGAATATCCAATTGCCTCTCTGGGGATCAGGAAGGAATTTGTTTCCCTGCAGGAGCAAATTGGATCATGCTTTGCTGGGTTTTTTTGCCTTCCTCTGGACCTGTTGAACTGGATGGACTTATGTCTTTTTTCGGCCAGACTATGTAACTATGTAACTAACAGGTCGGTCTCTAGTTACATGGTAAAGAGTTTGATCCCCTTTTAAATATAGGTGCCACATTGGCCCTTCTCCAAGCCAGTCATTAAAGAATGTCTACAAATTACAGACAATGGCTCTGATATAACTATTTGAGAACACATGGGTATAAGCCATCTGGTCCAGGTGCTTTATTAACCTATATTTTGTCTGAATGTTGATGAACCAAATCAAGTTTGGCCAGTAGGGTTCTTTTGAGGGCTATGTCAATACTATACCCATTATAGATTTGGGCTTCCCTATTTTCCTTTGCATACACACAGCTGAAGAAGGCGTTTGATAAAATTGCCTTCTCTTTGTCCACAGACACCAACTCCAAAATATCTTGTAAAGAACCTACATGCTCAAACCTGACCTTTTTACCATCTTATATATATGAAGACTTTTTCAGGGTTTCTCCTACTCTCTTTTCACATCTGATGTTCTTTTTTAATTTTTTTTGGCTTTGACTTCCTTTTTACACATTATGTTATATTTTTCTTTCAAACGATGATAGTGTTCATCCTTTTTATTTTTTCAATGCCCTCTCTTGTTCTTTGTGGCTTTGTTTTTCTTTGTATCCTTTTAAAGTGTTTGCCCAAGGGAATATATGTTATTATTATTATTATTATTAATATACAGGATTTATGTAGCACCAATAGTTTGTGCAGTGATTTACAAAGCAACAAGATACAAGAGGAAACAGAGGACCCTATGTTGCACTATGTTTGCATATGGTTTATTTGAAACTTTTCCATTTCTGCTCTGTATTTTTTTATGAAAATACTCCTGCTCAGTCTTGGAGAGCAGTCCTCAGCCTTGCTAATTGACACTCTTAAAATTGTTTTTATCTATCCAGTATTTGCGTGTGGTTTATAGCTTACATTAAATGAAATTACGTTGTGGTCACTGCTTCCCTGTTCTTTTATACAAACATTAGCATAATCAATGTTTGAGAATAAAAGGTTCAGCAGAGTATCACTTCTAGTTGGGGCTTCTCTACTTTTACTATTCCATCAGTGCCATTACTCCAGTCAGTTTCAATCAAAGTTAAAGTCACCTGTCATTATCACTGTCCCAACCCTTGCATCCCTTCCTATCTATGCAAGGAGATAGGAACCCAGCAAGGAGCTGAGTCTCTACCTCGTTAACACCAGGGGCCCTAAAACAAATTCCAATAACAAACTTTAAAGTACACACACCCATATTCATCACCACCCATAATGCCATAGCACCACCACACTCTCCTTTTTCACACTCACTTTGAGATTACTTCTCACAAAGAGAAAAGCCCAATAATGAAGCCTGTTACTCTAGTTTGTTAAGCAAAGACTCCTTTGCTGTGCTATCCACAAGGTTAAATTATATAATAAAAGTGGAATTTACTTTATTTCAGACATTTATTCCTTTCAAGCTACTTACATGTGCATGTTAAGAAGAACTGCAGGGCAAGGTATTAGGATTCTTCTACACTTCAATGTCATTTTCCTATGAAGTGCAAGCTGGTTTTGGAACTTTATTTCCTGTGAGTTTGCTTTTCAGAGACAAACAATCCAGTCTGTTTAGACAAAGTGTTGTCTTTTTTCAATGCTTCAGGTGGAGGTAGGCATGGCCAACTTCTGATAGGTAGCCTGAAGGCAAAGAATTAGAAATGACAATGGTGAAAGGCATGCCATCTAAGTGCAGTCTGCTATAGTGCTGCAATCTAAGTGGATAGAATGGCTACAAGGGTGATTGCACTGCAGTAATTTCACTGGGTCTGTCAAATTGTTGTCCAACTATGAAAATGGGTAATATCTAAATATTTTGTAGGCAATATCAACAGGCATTTAAATTATACTTACACTTGGGGTGTTTTACATAACTCATATTTTAAAAGTGATAAGAGCTTTCATCAATACAGGTTTACTCTGTGCCCATAGATATATTTTAAGATGTGAGATGGGCCATGTTAGGATCAGCTTCTTGTGATCTTAATAAACAAAAACTTTCTGTATCATGAGACAAGTGCATGCCCATTTTTTATAGGAAATACTATTGCAGCATTTCTTTAATGGAAACAACATTGACAGTCTATGGTGTTTCTGTTTAACATTATTATAATGTCAAAGGCATTAGCAATCTCAGAAAATGTTTATTCAGCTTTATTTGAGCAATTGTGTGTAAAACTCTAGGGAAGATGTACATTTGTTTCTTTATTGCCCCTTTGATGTTTTTCTGGGATGATTTGTATGATAAAGAGTAATAGTTTCCCTAAAGTTATCTCAGGCTCTTATAAATGACCTGCACATGTCGAATCAGGAGACATCTTTCCATGTAATGGAACAGCCATCTATCTCAGATATTAGCCTCTCCTGTGTGTGCTTTATGTGGTATTGCTGGATACTGATTGTGAATAAGTGACCTTGGATTATGTCCACTGTTGCATACTTTTTTCCCACAAGGACTCAAGAACGTATTAATCTTCTGCCAGACCGCAAAACCAATTATGACTCATTTAGGAACATGGTGTGAATAAAGGCCTAATTAAGTGGTGCTCCCTAACGTAAATTCCTGAGTTACTTTAACAACATTGGAAACTGTTTAAAATATGCAAATCACAAGTACTGAAACCAGTTCACTGTGGGATGTTTAATAGTCAAATATTACCTGATTCTCAAATAACTGCCTTCATTTAAATAGGTGGTTTATATGCTTAAATAACTGTGCAAAACGTGTGCCCTGCATGTCTAAAGGCCCCATAGATAATAAACGTTTGTTGATTTAAAGTGATTGTAAAGCGTTGTCTTTTATTTTTGTATTAAATAACAAACATGTCATACTTGAAAAAAAATCATACAGGGGGGCGCAAACACCTAGCGTATTATTCAAGGTTTACTGAAAATGTAAAAACGAAAAAAATACTTACAAAATGAGATGCATATAAAAGCCTGTAAAAGCACTGAGATGGCCCATTAATGTACCAATCAAGTATTAATTATGATTCATCAAGTGTTAATTGAGTGTTAACATTCATCTCTATATATAGACCCAATTTATTTATTTATATATACAAATAGTGACACAGTGATTACTATCATCCCACCTGGCCCTCGCTTTTTTTTGTTTTTTTGTGTGGTTCTTTTTCTTCTTTTTGTGGTTTTGCCCTTTTCCTTCCATCTAAATGGTTTGTAATTGTGGGCCATAAGTCTCAATACCAGTAGCCCCTTGGTGTCGCTCTTCTAGCGCTTTCCCTATAATGGGTGCGCTCCAGTGGCCTTTTTCTGGTCAAACCGGATATGATGTCGTAATGACGCAATTCCGCTGGGAGACTTCCGGTTTGTGAGGCGCACGTCCGTCTCGACGTGCACTCCAGCGGCCATGTTTGGCCATATAAACACTATCTTCATCTATCGCATTTGCAATCACGTACACAGACATGCCATTGGAGAGGTGTTTTTTCTTTCAAGGCACATTTCTCCATTTGAGTATATATATATATATATATACAGTATATATATATATATATATATATATATATATATGTGTGTGTGTGAAGAGTCAATAGACACTTCAAGGGCCAGGCGTGGGCGCCTTCCTATATTCTTTTATTTATTTACATCATTACATCACTTAATAATCATGTAATATTACTTTGTTTTCATTTTCGTTTTTATCATCCCCCTCCCACTTAGAGGGGAGGGGCTATGCAATAGGCAGCACCTTTGACACATGTATTTAGTAGGGCACAAACTTTGTTGGCTTTAGCTCAGAGGAAGGGGACACATCCCTGAAACGCGTCAGCAGGCCAACCTCACCACCACTCGGGTACTCTGCCATCACGTTGGGCCATCTCAGAGGTTTTACAAGCTTTTATATGCTTCTCATTTTGTGAGTATGTTTTTCGTTTTTACATTTTCAATAAACCTTGGATAATGTGCTAGGTGTGTGCTTCTTTTTCCATTTTTTGGTTTGATACCCCAGTCAGAGGAGGGCTACTACACCAAGACCTGACTCCTAGGCCATCATCACGTCTGATTGCCTGGTCCGTTTCCTGACATTGACCCCTTTTGAAGCGCTGGAGTGGTTATCATACTTAACTGCTCTGTGCAATGGTTTTGCACATAGCAGCCCTAATCCTCCTCTTCTGGGGTCCCCCTCCTGCGTGGTCTGCTCCCACCTCCCTGCCTTGTGCCCCCATAGCAAGTGTGGCTCAGCCCCGCCCCCTGCTCCCTCCTCACTGGCTGTGCTTGACAGCAGCAGAAGCCAATGGCTCCTGCTGCTGTGTCTGAGCCAATGAGGAGAGAGAGATGGCTGAGAGAGGGGGTGGGGAGGGGGATTGAGCAGCACACTTGAAGGATTTTTAACTTGAAGACAAGAAGAGGCAATCTAAAATTAATATGCTTCTACATTTGAAAATCAACCCTGCCGAAAATGCTTGGAAATAGCTGTATCATCTTTTTTGCATAGCCATAGATGGTCAGATCTCTCATCATTACTGATGGTGAATTTTCCTATAGTCATGACCTTTTAATTCATGTACTGGGCCTGTCCTAAAACGTTCCTAAAGTAACAACAATGCTGAAGCACAGTTAATCTTCAAATCATCCCATATGACCTTCTGAACACCTATGTCTAGGCTGTACGCAGGACCTCAGCTACTCTACAAGCTGAGATTAAGGTATGCCCTCTCATGGCAGCAAGCGCCACTAAGCACCAACCCCTTGCTTTTAGCTGTCAAATGCAAAAGCCTCTACTGCCACTTAAAACTGTGGAATTTGATCACTGACTAAGAATGGGTGAAACGGACAGTGCAGAAAGGGGGCAGGGTTTTATATTGACTTACAGAGAAGTCAGTTCATTGTTATAGTCTGGATCTAGAATCCTAGGAGCACCACACAAACAACACAAGCATTTTCAAGTATTACATGGTAATTGCACTTCAGCACTCTTGTTACTTTGAAAACTTTTTAAACCAGATCTTGTTCACTTTGAATAATGGTGTAAGTGAAAAAAAATCATTCATCACTCTTGCAGATTTCCCAGCATGTAGAACAATCATCATCAAATAATTCAAAAGTAACACATGCATTTATTTTCCATTTTAAAATCTGTTTTTTGGCATTTTTATAAATGACTTTTGTTGGGTTTTCTCCGTGGTGGAAAAAGTGTAGTTAGCCGATCCACTGAGGAAAGTCATGTACATAGTTCAGTAACACTGTTACTATTTAAAGCATTCCCTAGTGGCCATACATCCTAGTGCACTGTGTAAAATGTTTAATAAAAGAGTTCTCTGTGGAAAATACAGCAATCAATACACATGGAAACTCAGCTAAATGCTCAATAGTTCTTAGATGCTACATACTGTATTTTGGGTGTAGGTGTGTCCTGTGATGAACATTGGATTTGTTCTTTCAAGCTAGAAAGTGCAAGCTTACAATGGGTAATTTAAAGTTGATAAGGTTAAGATACTGCTTAGAAAGAACTTTGCCGACCTCGTCTTTCGCCATGAGCCTGTTTTCTGAAGATGATATATGTTAATTATGCACTCCAGATGTTTGAAATGTTTATGTGCTGTGCTATTTGGGTCAATATGACACATGAGTATACTGTGCTAAGTGCATTTACCATGCCTTATGATCCTATCTGAATGTATGCACCTGGTTAAGACTAAGAAACACATGCATAACTATCAGTGCTGTGACCCTGACTCAATCCTCCATTAAAAACATATGTAGTAAATTTTCATTGCTCACCTTTATACAAAGTTGTGACCCAGTTCTATTGTAATATGTGCTATCGAGTAGTAGCCAACATGTGCAACAGGGTAACATGCAGCAAGCAGGCAACCTGTTATGGGGGTCACTTTATGCCAATTATATTTATAATTTAACTTATAAAACAGTGTAGATCAGATGAAACTTTTCTAAGCTATAGATTGGATGGTGATGAATAAGACCTCTGTCAGATTTATATTGCTGTCTGTGTCCCCTCTGACTTCATGTTCCAGAGACACATGTAGGAAATAGCCTTTGGTGGGTATCACCATAGCAGTTATCCCTAAGGGAAAAATATTGCCTTTACTTCCCTTCAGCCTGAACTGACCCTCCTGGACCTGAGTCCCACACTCCTTGAAGTCTTCCCTAGCTCCCGAGATGTGTCTCCCTCCTCTGAATTGCCTTGGGAGCAGTTTTCTATATAATCACTGCCAGGATAGCTGACTTAGATTGCAAGGGCCGTAAGTGTACTTCTATGTATTCTCTTCCAGAGTGTGAATCTGACATTCCTGCAGCTGTAGAAGCTTCTGAGCACTCAACTGCAGGCGTTAGCATTAATGAGGATTCTCTCAAAGCTATTTTGTAAGTTTGTACCTGAGCAGCTTTAGTTTGCTGATATAGCTCCTAGGCCAGCAATGGGCAAACTACGGCCTGCGGGCCGTATACGGCCCGGCGGACCTTTTAATCCGGCCCGGCGGACCTTTTAATCCGGCCCGCGGAGCGTGATACTGTCAGGATGGCTGTCAGGATGTGTGTAGGCGGGGCAGCGTGACGAACGTGAGGGGAGCTAGGCTCCTCTCACAGTCCGCCCTGAAGACTGGAACGGCGCGGGAACACGGCGAGAGGAACGTGCGGAGCAAAGGTAAGTAAATTGACACAGGGGGGACTTGGGGACTTAATATGGGGGATGAATTAATATGGGGAATGAATTACTATAGGGGGGATGAATTACTATATGGGGGATGAATTACTATGGGGGATGAATTACTATGGGGGATGAATTACTATATGGGGGATTAATTACTATGGGGGATGAATTACTATGGGGGGTGAATTACTATATGGGGGATGAATTACTATATGGGGGATGAATTACTATATGGGGGATGAATTACTATGGGGGATGAATTACTATGGGGGATAAATTACTATATGGGGGATGAATTACTATGGGGGATGAATTACTATGGGGGATGAATTACTATATGGGGGATTAATTACTATGCTTACTATGGGGGAATATTACTATACTTACTATGGATGACACATACACATCATTCATCTACTCTTGGTCCGGCCCCCGGGTCCAATATATGAACCCATTGCGGCCCTCAAGTCAAAAAGTTTGCCCACCCCTGTCCTAGGCTTAAAAATACCATATTGGTTCTTTTCTATGTGGTGTGCAAATGTTTAAAACTTGAGCAACCTGTGTCTGAAATCACTACTGTTATTAGTCTATGTTCTATTAAAGGTCCTAAGACTGCCCAAACTTTTCTAGTTAATTTCTTAGTTAAACCTATTCAGTACAAAGACTGGACTGCTACTGGCAAACTGTTCTCTCTTCCCAAATGCTTTTCTGAGCAATATCTGTTTGAAGAGGTATTTATTAAGAATTAGTTAATTCCTACTGTGGATCCAGCCATTTCTTGGCTTAATAAAACACTGGCTGTTCCCACTGAGGATGCTCTAGGGTTAAAGATCAGTTTGATGTCTGGAGGCTCTTGCTAAATCCTTGTTCTCTCTAGCAGAAACCTGCTATGCAATCTGCTATAGCCATCATATCAATTTATCAGACTTGAGGGGAATGGACTAAGCATATGTACAATGAACCTAAAGCTATTCTTAGTGACCATTCATTTATTGAACATCCCTGCTACATTACATGATTATGTAAGGGATTTCCAGGTGAAACGAATTGTGAATAGAAATGCGCATGCGCATAGAAACGTCCGGAGAAGGATGACCGGTTGTGCACATGCGCGCGGAAATGCACGATCGCGCACACACGTGCATGTGCACACGCACAGCGAAGATTGGCGCCAGACGGACTATTTAAAGGGTGTCCCTGCCCATGTTGAGTGCTGACTGGTCTTCAGCTCCCCCATGTCCTGCTTGTTCCTGTGTGATTCCCTTGTTGCTGACCCGGGTTGTTCCTCACCTTACTCTGATTACTCTCCTGATTGATACTGGTTCCTGACTTCGGCTCTGCTCCTGACTTCGGCTTTGCTTCTGATTCTGTACTTTGCTGTCCGCCTGTTGATGACCCTGGCTATTCCTATGACACTGCTCCTGTCTCTCCCTCTCGCTTCCTGCCTTGCTCTGGTGCACACCTGGCGATCTACAAAACCAGCTCTGCATGTTACCACTGTGCCTGAATCAGAGGATCATCAGTCTTCCAAGGTCATCATCTACAAGAGCTGCAAACAACAACTACTGGCGCTCTTGTTCCCCTGGGTCCTAGACTCCCTCTGCTCCAACTCCAGTGGGGTCAGGGCTAGTGACACAAGTGAGGCCGACCTCATCATTTCAGTCTCCCATCAGGTATGTGACAGATTGTGTTGTCTAGTTCATGGATATTGTCCATCTTTTTCTCCAAATGAGTCTCCTGTCTGTTAATAAGCCCTTTTCGCAATAAAGGGATGCTCCCACTTTCCAAAGTGGGGGTATATGTCTGTTGACCTTTGTGGACACTTTGACCTAAAGCATTTTGGATTCATGGATAAAGACATGGTGTCCATGGGCTACAAGCTAGAGTTGCAATCTCTGCCTCCTCCCTGCTTCATGTCCTCCAAGCTGTGTTTGTTTCTGCACACGCAGACTTCCATGCTGCTCTAGTATACATACTAAGCCAAGGAGTCATTACCATTGTTCCAGAAATGGAAAGGTTTAAGGTTTCTACTAAAACCTACTAACTGTGCCCAAAGCCCAAGGGGGCATTTGTGCCATCTTTAATCTAAAAGGCAATCAATGTCCCAGTTCAGAAATTTTGCATTGAATCTTCCAAGTTATTCATAGTTTTCTTTCATCGAGTAGACTTTCTAGCTTTTGTGGACTTCAAGAATGTGTACTTGCATGTCCTCATCTACCCAGCACATTAACACTAACTGCGATTTGCTGTGGGAACACAGCACTGCCTTTTCGCTGCCCTTCCATTTAAAGGATAAGTTCACTCCCTGAATAATAAATAATAAATACACTAAGTGGGTCGCAGTTAGATAAGATAATATGGCTTCCACAACAATACCAAACTTTTTCAGAAAACATAAGTATTTTAACATGGAATGTTTTAAGAGAATGGGATAGATTACATAAGCGAATGGGATAAGAATATAATTCACTATTAATTCCACTGGAGGGAACAGATTTTTTCCCACCAGGGAAAGAAGACATTGCAGGTAACTGGATAAAAAAAAAATGCACGTTTGAAGGATATCATGGAAAAGGGGAGTTGCTTTCTTTTTTAGAATTAAAAGATAAGAGGGATTTATTTTTTAGATTAGATGTGTAGCGGTACCACCAACTGAGGCATTTGTCTCAGCTCTTCCGCAACCATTAAGGATGGTGGACAGTATGTATCCTCTGGAATGATTGTTTACTCAGGAGACGAAATATAAACATGCAACTTCTTGTATTTATAAAATTCTTTCTAATATTGCAGGAGCTGTCTGTCCGCTGTACCTTGAGAAATGGGAAAAAGAGCTTGGAACAAAACTAGAGGAGCATGATAAAAAGAAAATATTTAGGTTGGCCCATAGTGCTGTAAATTTGAATATAGTGAAGATTAACTATAAATGTCTAGTAAGATGGTACTGTACACCGAGTGTAACACATAAACAATGATCACAAAATTCACTGCTATGTTGGAGGGGATGTGGGTTTGAAAGAACCATGGCACATATATGGTGGGATTGCCCTAATATCCAAGAGTTTTGGCAAGGAATAATTCAACAAATTCAGGTGATAACAAGAACAAGAATACCAAATAACCCTTCGGTGTGTATATTTCATAAAGGAGTCTTCACGGTGAAGCAATATAAGAATACGGTAATATTTCACTTAATAAATGCAGCTAAAGGGTTGATTCCAAAATTTTGGCAGAGTAAGGAAACCCCTAAAATAAAAGATTGGTTTAGCAAAGTGGAATATGTGTATAGGATGGAGGAACTTTACCATATTGGAGAAGATAAAATGAAAGAATTTAGAAAAACGTGGGAGGAGTGCATAATTTATATAACAACTAAGAGTTATGAAGAATTGAAAGGAATGTAAAGGAAAGAGACAGGAAAAGGAGAAGGGAAAGAAGAAGGAAGATGAAAGAGAAGGGAAAGTCTGCGGTAAAGGAAGGAATGAGGTTAATTGAGGATTAAGGTGACCGGGGGGGGTGTAGGGTTTTTTTTTTGTTTATTTAGTGTAAAAATTTTTGATATGGAAACAATATTGTTGTATAATGTGAAATAATGTATGTTAATTAAAATTAATAAAAATCTAATAATAAATTAAAGGATAAGTTCACCTTTCATAACATGTTACATATTACACCTGTATTCAGGGTGTAACATGTTACTAAAGATCAGTACCCCCCCCCCCCACCCTCCGATACCACATTGTGACAGCAGATGAGGGACCTTCTCCCCACACCCGCTGTCACAATTTAAAAAGAGTGCAGCCGTGCCCACCCACCCAGCTGCGTCATTCATTCACAGAGTTCTGTGAACTAATGAACTACAACTACTGTCTGCCATTGTAGCTGATGGCTTGTAGTTCTCAATGAACTACAAGGGCGCTGGTAAGCACTCTTGAAGTTTATTGATCTTCCTGAACTGCAGTAACTGTTTGTCTGTATGGGAGGTTAGCATTCAAACTTTCAGAAGTCAGTGTTGGAACCAACCTATTTCTTGGAGTATACGGGTCTCGTACTGGATACTGCTCACTCTAGAGTTTTTCTTCCACAAGAGAAACTGAAAATCTCTCCACTCCCAGATTCTGAATATTCTGTCCAGGAGTCTGGGAAATTCTTCCATCTGTTGTACTAGATTCTCACTACATATGGTAACCTGACAGGCTGGGAAGGTGTCTTAGGCACCTTATTGGTGCAAGGGGACTTGGGCACCAGAAGAATCACCACTTCCCATCAGCATTCTGCAGCTCTGAGTGATCTACTTGTCCTTTTAACAGTGGGCCTCTCAGCTGCAGGGTCATGCAATCAGGATTATGCTGGACAATGTCACATCAGTAGCAAACATCAATAATCAGGACAAAACAAGGATTATTGCTGCAGAAAAATAAGCATGTGTATGTATGATTGTGATCTAGGGACCTTAGATTATACACTCCTTGAGACTGATGTGAATGTAATATATATATATATATATATATATACATAAAGATGCTGCTGGTGAAGAAACATCACTTTGTGATGATCCAGAAGCAGCAGAAAGAGTGTTTCTGGAATGAGAGCTCTGGAGGGAAAAGCTGCTTGCATTTTCATTCTGGTCCTCATCATTTAATTCCATAAAGTATTTTTAATGTCTGCAGGGCATCTCTGGCATAACAAGATGTGTTTTGTCATCCTTGTAGCATTTGGAAAATAATATTTTTTCTCACAATTTTTGCAAATTGACGATTTGCTCTCAGCAGTTATTGCACTGTGGGAATGTTTCCAAACTCTAAATGTTGGTCTCACCATTTTACTGAGAGGAGGAAAAGAAAAAACTATTTACTGACCAGACTATAGGTGAACATTATGCTGTGATGGAGTAGAACATTAATAGGAATCCTTTAAATATTTAAAAGATAAACTGATTTGTCAGACAAATTCACCCTCTTACATGTCAATTAAGGCCTGAAAGGACAAAAATTATCATCTACTGTATCCCAACAATCACCCAAGTGTAGGAGGTACAAGATGGAGCACACAAGCAAACTACACTGGAGCCTTTCCCCTGCAGTTCCCCCTCATGACAGAAATCTGTATTTCTCTTGTTTGAGAGCTGCATTGAGAAGTACGGTGTTACTTGAATTGTATTCCAGGATTTATTTATCTTCATCTGAGAGAACTTGCAATTATTTAAGACTTTATATAAAGTCTCAGGAATCTTTCATTAAGGTCTTCATGTTACATATCATGCCATAGATATATTATTTATCTTTGTAAAACAACATATTCCACACTCGCTTTTTGTCCATTTTTTCCAAAAACAAACAAAAAAATGGCTTTGAAAAAAACACACAAAAAAAATTTTTTTTTCTCAGTGTTTCAGTTTTTTCCCAATCCTTCTCTGTTCTAGTAGTGAGCAACCATAACCTTATAGAATACCCCTCTGCAAGATGATATGCTCTGTAACAGAAGAGTCAAGAATAAAAATAGAGAAATGCACAGTTTTTACAGCCTGTATTAGCTACGTATTTCTGATAACAAAAGTTGTTTATGATGATCTTTTATGTGAGAGTGTAGCAACAGATGTGATTTTAAAATACTCTGTCATCAATTTTGGGTAAAAGCACAGAAAAAAACACAGGCCCCTCCCTTCTTGCATGTCATAGCCCTATCCCACTTTGGCAGTGTCTAAGTAGTGTCTCTGATGACCCAGCTCAGGTATCCTTCCCCTCACATCTGTAAATAATCTTTTATGTAGCAGCCAAGAAAGGTGTGAAGGGGAATGCTATAAAGTGTCAACTGAGTGATAGCTGGTGCTACTGACATCACATCCAAGATGGTGGCACCCAGCTGAAGTTTCAGGGTTTTTGGATGTCCTCAGGTCTAGATCATGCCTGAAATATGTTAAATGCACATATCCTCGTATGGGAATATTGTTGTTGAAATGAATGGTCTAGCAACAACGTTTCTTTAAGCATGCAAATGAATGTCTTTGATGTGCAATGAGTGAAATGTACTTGATTTATTTCTTTGCATTTCTGTTTTGCAGTTTTTATAACTGGGAAACCCATGTTTCAACTTCAAATGCAAGCCCAAATTACCAAGTGATTGCAGAAAATTCATCCGGAATACTGTTCAAAAATAAGAGGGACAGGAAAATACTAAACGTGGATCCTAAGGTAAATATTTTTCTCAGAGCAAAGCGGCAATTTTCACTTCTCCTCTCACATTACCATCTGTTTTAAGGATTCTGCACTGTTTTTATTGCCTGTGTTTCATGGCTTTACAAGTGGTATCACTTAGCAACTTGAGGACTAATATTGTCACTCCTTTGTGTGTTTATATATTTAAGGATCTGTTTGAAATGAGGGATCTGCACGGTCTTTTAAACATCAGAGAGTCATTGTTCATGGCTCAGTCACACGTAGAAATATGTATTCCTTGTTATTTTAGGTTGTGTAAAAGGGAATCCATCATGGAACTTTTTCATTATACATTTTTAAATATACAGACGTATCAGGTAGTTCATTAGGAAAGCAAATAAATGTCAGTTTTGTGGTATTTTAAAACATGGTTCCTGACTTACAGTGTAGTTATAGTGAAAAATGATCTGTATAAAGTGTGTTCTGTCCCTGTTCTTGACATTGCAAAGAACACTTCATCCAAAACAACACTCCCTTATTGCATTGAGGATAACATAACTGTGGCACAGAGAGGATTTGCCACCATGATTCCTTTTCTATCATTTACAAAACTCTTCTGCTTGTTTCAACAGAGTCCTGTTTGCAAACAAAAAAATTATCTTCCACCAATAAGTAAAGAAAAAGAATACCCCAGTAGGTTGTGGTTGGGAGGGACACATTGAACCAAAAAGCCCTCTGCTGAACCAGTGTAAACATTGACACTGATTGCCATTATGTTCAGTGGTGCTTATTCATACCTGAGCTTGGTGTCCCTTGAAACTTGTTGCTTGAAAAAGTAGCTTCATTTGGGGTTATGCAGAGTCATACACTTTGGTCCCAATAGACTTTAGCCCTAGTAAATAAAAACATACATTAATGACCACTTTCTTGCATAGAAACTAGGTGATCATTGGCTAAAACATAATAAAAAAAAATTCACTCAAGCCTGAAATGCAAAAAAAGAGCCAGTACAAATGCTAAACAAAGCCTGAAAACCCACCATAGAAGTTCATCTCAAGTGTGAATGTGGCCTTAGCAGCTTCTCACCATAATTTCTGGGTAATACCTTCTCGGTGCTCCTAAAGCCCCTTTCACACAAACGTTCCGATTGGGCCTGCCTGTCCGTTTTTCAGGCAGATCCAATTGGAACCTCCATTCTCCTCTATGGAGCAGCCAGAGTAAACATCCACGGTATCGGATGGCAGTCAGGTGTAAACGGACAGGCAATCCATTTACATCCGACCATTCCTAGAGGAGAATGCGCTGTGTCCATGTCTGCTCTTCATAAGCAGAGCAGACACAGACCTGTCATCCTCCTGGTCAGTGGGGATCAGCTGACAGATCCCCTGCTGAGCAAGCAGATTGCAGCTGGAGTCCACCCCGTGTGAAAGAGGCCTTAAACCATACTCCATAGAAGCCTTTCATTCCAAAACATGCACTGATGATGGACAGCAAGCCTGAAAGAGGTATATGCAACTTGGAATAAATGGCTCTCTAAAAGAATAGGTAATCCACTGAATGATCAGACAGGGAGTAAGTGTAACTTGCAGTTTACCAAACAGGTGCAAAACAATAATGTAAAACTGGTTTAGGATGGCAAAGAACCTGTACAGTATACACTGTAGAATAATACAGAACAGATTATGAAAGCGACACAAACTTGGACTCTTCACAGAAATGTCACTGTGGCTCAATCAGGGTAACAGAGAGATTAGCTAGGAGTCACCACTTCAGTAAAACAGTTCAGAATACAAATAGCTACTTATGATTATCCTCCTAAACAGTGTGCCTCTCCAGGGTAGCTTTGGTAACACAGGAGAACAGCTAGAGGGATCCAAGGCCCAAGTATAAAGGACCACCCCACTGGAACTAGAGTACTCTGATAGCAATTGGGGAGGAGCGCACCACAGTAATTGGGTCTTCTGGAACAGATGCATGGTGTCAGGCTCCATGCCTGGTTTTGACAGTGGAGGGTTGCTCACCTGGCTGTAATTCACTTGCCCAGCTACCTCTGGTTCATCAGATGTGGCCGCTTTGAGCTGCTGAGGAAGGAAGGCTGAGAAACTCATTTGCCTTAGCTGTACCATAGGTGTTCCTTTATCATACACCAGTGCTTATGGATGTACAGATATCCATGTTGCAAAAATGAATGACCTGCATTGCACCACTGGTGACCTTGAAGTAAGAATTAAATCTCTTATTTTTAATTAGATGTGCTGTTGCAATGCCCATGTGGAATACATGTAATTTTCAGGTCCACACGTTGCACACTCTTTGCGCTTATTAGAGCTCTTTCACACTGGTGGCTGGGGGAGGAGTGTGGTAAAACAGGTGGCTGGCCTGTGGTTTTGCAACCCACCAGAATTCTAACATTGCATCCTGACAGGCCTACACACATGTTGTGACTGCAATGCTTTGCTTTGTGACCATACCAATTTTAACTTGGGCCGTAATTTTTGGTGACACCGCCTGTCATACTTGCCCATTGAGATCAATGGGGCAACATTGTAACCACTGCTTTCTTCTAAAATAAACTTTAGATCTTTGATTTATCCTCCAAATGAGCCTCATTCCTTTGATGGCCCACAGATAATGATATATGATGAGACATCTACCATTCCTAAAATGCATTATTTGATGGCTATCTGCTATTTTACCTTTCCCAACCATCTTTCTGACTTGGGCAGCATTCATGTTCTTTCTCCAAAAGATAACTATATGCGCCTTCTTAGATAGATATTTTCTGTCAAATTGAAAAGACCTCTGTAAGGACTTGTTTACACTTGAGTTGCATTTGATTGATGGTGGTGAGGCATTATGTTGTCCCCACACTGCCAGTTCTAACTCCTAAAAACCCACACCATTGTTGTGATGTGGCCGGATTTAGTTGAATGAGTGGCGTTTGTCATGTAGTACTGTTTTCCATACGCGACAGTGAGAATGAATTTCGCCACGCTGCAATGCAAAGCATCATGACCACGGCATATGTACAGTACACCCCAGACCGCTGTCTTTGCACTTGGAGCTGCTCTTCCTTATCTACTTTTAAGCTGTCCATACACTGGTAGAATTTTGTTTGAAAGCTTTCATTTTTGGAATGTTTGTTTTTGACATTCATAATGATGAGAAAATTCAAGAGACTAGAATGGAAAATGTTTCTCAAACAAACAAATTTCCAACAGTGAATGCGTTTTCATTCTTGAAATTATGTTCATTCCAAAATTAAATGTTAAAATCTAACTAAAGTTTAAAGCCTCTTCAAGTGACATTTGACAATTTTCTGTTGGCATTATCAATGGTACTGAAAAGATTTTTCATATGAAAGTTCATTCAAATCTACCAGTGTATGGTCAGCTTTAGGATCTCTCCATCACAAATAAAACAATGAATTGCTGCCTGTCCACCAGACTATACTAAACATGTTTCTGTTGTTTTCTTCCTCCAAAGTAAATGATTAATTTTCTGTTTTTATCCCACTGACTGGCTGGTTTGATAAATGTTCATATAATGAATTCCATTCTTTATTAAACTGTGTAGTAAAGTTTGTTCAGTAGTTACCCAGTAATAGAGCCTAGATACTTCAAAGGCTGGGGATGTTTAATAAGACAATACTGGATGTTGCCAGGGATAGTTTCTGTAAGTTATGATTTAGAAGTGGATGCTACTTGTTATTAGACATACACTGATGCAAACAAATTGTGACCTTTCAAGCCAATTTTCCTGTATGCCTGGTAATGACATTGAAGTCTTTTTATTCCTCTATCCAAGTTCTTTGCTGCTTTATTAGAGGTAAAAAAAAATTTAACTGTGGCCAAGCCATAGACATTTGTGTACTTACATATTCTTAAAGTCCAAATTTGGTATTTTTTTTTTCTTAAATTCAAGAAAATTCTGTGAATAAAAGGCATCCTGAGCCTGCTTCCTGAAGAGGCAACACTACAGTGCCCTTCATTCTTAGTTTATTCTTGCACAGAGCAATGTCCACGTCATTATCTCAGTGCCAGTCTTTGCACCTGGAGGACTTCCCAATGCCAGAAGAAAACTTAGGGCTCGTTCACACTTGGCTGTTTTACCAACGCTTGCCAAACGCCCCTATAGCGTTTGGCAAGCGTTGGTCCGGCGTTTGTGGGGCGTTATTAACGCTCGGCAAACGCTCCGCAAATGCCGCATGCGCGGTTTAGTGGCGGTTGCTAGGCGTTTGCCGAGCGTTAATAACGCCCCACAAACGCCTATAATACAGTTTGAGTGGTGTTACCGCTCCGCAAACGCCCCGCAAACGCGTCGCAAACGCACCGCAAACGCCGGCCGGGCGTTTGCGGAGCGGCACCATAGACGAGAATAGGAGGCTTCAAAGCCTCCTGACTCGACCAGAGGCGTCCGTTTTGCCGCGACGCGACGCAAACGCTCCCGTTAGAACAGCACCATGTGCTGTAATGTTCAGAATTGGCAGAGGCGTTTGGGAAGCGGTAAAAACGCTTCCCAAACGCCTCTCTGCCGCCTGCACACAAGGCTAGTGTGAACGTAGCCTAAAGAAGAGTAGGATCCAGCAAATCACATGAACTGCAAAAATAAGAAGGTAAGTATAGTAATCAAAAACAGCAAAACTTACAGTATAAGATGGAGGGGGCTGATTCACTGGTGCGGGTGAGACCAGAGTTGGGCTTTAAAAAGCATAATTGAATTGGCAATTCTTCATTATAATATAGACACTCTTCTGAGATCGGTCAGAATTCTCATCATACATATTCTCCTTTCTGCCAAACTTAACCTCATGAGTCATTGGAGATCTATGGACCTTTATTTTAGATGAACCATTGCTTGGACAATTGGATAATTGCAGCAGAAACTGATTTTTTTTTTAAGAAAAAAACACAACTGTACACCCCTAATGGTTGTATGGTTTAAAAAAAAATGTTTTGTTTTTTTCCTTGTGTTTATATGTATTAATTTGTGTTATTAGAGGTAGCTATTACATTAAGAAAAAAGGGGGTTGAAAATAGCAAGTTCTGCCGATTTAATACTGTGTGCATGCTGTTGCTGTTTGGACTTCCTATTTTTTTCCTATTTTGTCATAGTTCAAATTATCAAACATAACATATACAAAAATAATGGAAATGAACATAAATATATTTCTGTGTTGATATATTTTTCTTATTCATTTATTAAAAGACACAGGGGGCGTATTTTCTGAAAAACTGGGTTATGCTGCTGACTTCAGGAGATTGGACACTGGCAAACAAAAATACCAAAGTATAACTACTCCTATCATGCTTCAGTTTTTTGTTTTGCTAGTGTCCTAGGGGAATGAATATCTTCTCTTCTGCAAGAGAAGTAAACCCATGGGTAACCATTGTGAAGGGGGGGTGCATGGTTTTATGGTGACTGTACGAAACCAATTTTGAAAAGAAAACCAGCACACTAAGAAGTAATTTTGAAGCAGGATTTACTGAAGTCCAGTATCAGCAAAAACATTACAGCAATGTTTTGAGAGATTGGCAAGTGGAGTGATGCTGTCTGAACCAGATACTATAGGCAGATATTTTAACAGTATGAAACTTTTATGGACCTTGGGAAGTCCATATATGACAGGAAACACTGGATGATCAATGAGAATGAACTTGGCCATTCCCCAACAGTGAAGTATGGGCTGCATGAATTCCTTGGTGAGAAACTACTTTGGCCTTCTCCTGTTGCCTTTTACACATTTAGTGTCCGTTTTCTATGTTGCAACCTTATTATTAACCAGTTCTGTTAATTCAGTGTTTCTTATGGGACATATATTCACAGGAAATAACAGTCTGAGTTTGTGCAACATGTCACTTCCTGTCTATGGAACACACTTCCTGTTTTTGCCCATTTTAGTTTTGGTTCCAACAGGTTGATTAGATTCTCACTCTCCATCCTGACCACAGGGCCACCACAGGTTAAGCATAGTATTTCCCTTTTTTTTTTCAGCCTGTAAGCAGGGTAACTGTCTTATTCATAGTACAGGGCTTCTGTCCTGGCTTTAGGCATATCTGTAACCAGCTGTTTCTCCTTTAAATCTGTGTGCATTGTTTTTTTCACACTTTGTCTCTGTGTGACACTATTAAGGTTTAACCCTATGAAGCTCCAGGGTTTAGCTGTGGAAGGAAGGTGCAAGCACATTATCCAAACCTACTGCCACTCTTGCCTCTGTGGACATCAAGGATGCCTACTTGCATCTTTCCAGTGCATTAATGATTTTTGCGTTTTGCTGTGTGTATGCAACATTACCAGTTTGAATACTTGGGTATTCAGCAAGGCGCTAGCCCCTGTATTTGCTCTGCTGAGTTCAAAGAGAATTCCTATTGTGGGATATCTAGTGCAGGAACAGTCAGCACAGACTCTAGCAGTCAATGTTCAACAAACTGTTCAAACTCTTCAGGGGTTAGGTGGGTCCTGAACCCCCAGAAATCAGTGCTGAGGCTGACTCATTGCTTGGAGTATTTAGGTCTGCTCCTGGATACTGCCTTGTGAAGGGTTTTTCTTCCAAAGGAAGGAAAGGAAAGTTTCTGCTCCTACATTCAGACCCCACAATCCAGGAGCCAACTAACACTCTGCTTTAGTATGAGAGTTCTGGGCTTGATAATGGGCTCTTTTATAGCAGTTCTATTTGCTCAATTCCAATTCCAATGTGAGCTGAATAGAAATGGTGTGACAGGGGGTAGGTGGCTGGGATCAGAGCAGTTTGACTGGGGGCCGAAGATGTGTGATAAGAGGAGATGGTGTGACTGGAGTGGAGATTGGCCAAGACCAGAGCAGTTTAAGTGGAGAGATAGCTGGAACAAGGGCAGTCTAGGAGGTGGTCGGAGATGTAAAACAGCAGCAGAAAGATGTAGATAGGAGCAGTATAAGCAAACCCTGTAAAGTCACGATCTGACAGTGTTCTTGTATTAACAAGTCATCGGTTTTGTTTACACGTCAGTGATCCTGGAACAGACCAGGAGTACTGGCAGTTTTACATGGGCTAATGTTTTTCAAGGCACTAGTACTCCATACATAGCCCCTTGTTCTCCTTACTGCACACTGAGCATTGACAGCATGCAGCCACACGTTGGGCACCAGTGCCATACATGATTGGTTGGGTGCGATGCTGCAAGTCACCTCATAAATAACACACCATATGGCAAATAGCCATAGTCATTATGTTAAATACAGAACACCTCCCCTTTGTTACGGTGGTGAGGAGGGGGGTGTTTTGGCTTGGGATTTCAGTTCAGCATAGGCAGGGTTGTCAGCTGATTACAGGAAATTGGTAGCTAACTAGATTTTGCACAGTATCAACAGATAATTGTCTGTACTTGCAGCAGTTTTCTTGTTCAAACAATTTTATTAACAATAAAGCAGAGTGGAACAAACAAGGAGACATTGTTAATGTACAATGGACATGGAAGTGGCAATAGGATATATAAAAAAAAAAATTTGAATGAGATTTACAGTACAAATGTCTATATGCTACTAGCATAAACAGGTAGATAAAGGTTGACAATAGCAGACAATATTGTTCCAGTCAATCAAGGTAATGTCTCCTGAGTGCATTAAAGAAATAGGGGGAAATTTGAAGGGGGGGTCAAACCGGGGTGGAAGGGGGGAGAGGGAAAGTGGAACAGCAACCATGACTCCATGAACGGTCAACAAGTTTACAACTGCCCCTGCGTGCTACGTACAAAGGGCTATTGAGTATATCCAAAGCGCATAGTATACAAATCAGGGGAGAAGGAGTGATTCGTCAAAGTTAGGGGGGAGGAAGCGCTCTACCCAGGGGCTCCCTATGCGCAAGAATTTAGGAATCGTGTCAAGAATTGTGGCTTCCACCTTTGCATGTATCATAGCTTGTGTTGTTCTAGTTTTGACGGCCGCGATACTCAGGGTGGGGGATTTCCAGGATTTTGCTATAACCTGCTTAGCCGCCGTTGTAACTTGCATGATGAGCCTAAATTGCGAATTGGAGATGCCAGGGGGGCATTGATTAAGTAGGGCTATTGATGGGTCAGGTTGTAGGGTGGTAGTGCTAAGCGTAGATATCATGGTGAAGATTTCACCCCAAAAGGTTTGGGCTATTGGACAGTCCCACCACATATGGTAATGCGTTCCTGGGTCCGTACAGCCTCTAAAACAATTGGGTGAGTAATTAGGGGTAAATTTTGCTATTCTCGCCGGGACTAAGTACCATCGGGTTAAGACTTTATAATTCGTTTCCAATGCTACAATGTTCTGTGAGGATGATTTAGTGTTGGCCCAAATGCGGTCCCATTCAGACGGGTCAAATGTCTTTCCCATATCCGCTTCCCACTTATGGGTATACAAAGGAGGGGACGTGGTAATCGAAGTAATGAAGAGTGAATATAAGCAGGAGATAAGTCCACGTCTATGAGGGTCTTTGTAGCATGCTCGTTCAAAGAAAGACATGGTGTCTGGCCAATTGGTTATTGTGGTATAGGGAGCGTAAAAGTGTTGTAACTGCAAGTATTGGAATATCTCGGAGGCTGGGAGGCTATGCGTTTCCCGCAGCGAGGCAAAGGATTTAAACTTATTCCTCTGTAGGAAATGATGTGTACGGAGTAAATTAGCAGAGGACCAGGCTTTAAATAAAAGGGGTGTCTGCCAAGCTGGGGGGAAAGCTGGGTTTCGCAGGAACGAGAGCATAGGATTATGTGGTGATTGGAGAAGATAACGGGTTTTCAGTTTGTCCCATAAGGATAGAAAGTGAGAAGTGATGGGGTTGGTTATAGAGCGGCAGTCCATCGGCCTCAGCCAGAGTAAGTTTGCGGTAGATAAGGAGTCACATTCTATCGATTCAAGCGCAACCCATTGAGGGATTTCAAAAGTTGCATGGTATTTAGGCAACTGGGCTAAATGCGCTGCCTGATAATATTTGCTAATGTCGGGTAGGCCCAGACCTCCACTGAGCTTAGGGCGATAGAGGGTGGAGCGAGGTATACGAGGACGAGTATTGCCCCATACATAGGAAAAGATGCGACGCTGCAGTGTGCGGAGGTAATGAGGAGGTACTGGGACAGGGAGGACTCTAAACAAATATAGAATTTTTGGGAGGATTGACATCTTGATAACTGCAATTCTGCCGAGCCATGCGAGGGGAAGGGAAGACCATTTGGTCAGAAGGGTTGAGAGGTGGTTAAGCATCGGGAGATATTTAGCTGCGTAAAGGTCTGATAATCTAGGAGTCAGTTTGATACCCAGGAAAGGGATATGACGCTGTGACCATGGGAATGGTAAAATCTGCTGCAAGTGCGACAACTCTAAAGGGGAGAGAGAAATGTTGAGTGCTGTCGATTTATTAGGGTTTACTATTAGGCCCGAAAGCGCGCCAAATGTCTCAAGGAGCCGAAGTAAGGAAGGGGAGGAAGTTAATGGGGATGTAAGAAAGAGCAATACGTCATCTGCAAAGAGACATAATTTATGATGCGTGACCCCTATTTCGAGTCCCTTAACACTCGGGTTAGCTCTGATTAAGAGGGCCAGGGGCTCTATAGCCAGGGCAAAGAGCAGGGGGGACAGAGGACAACCCTGTCTCATGCCTCTGGAAATCGGGAACTGAGCTGATCTGTGCCCCAGATACCTGATTCTGGCCGAAGGTTCTCGATACAGCGAAAAGATCCAGGTTAAGAAGTGTGGGCCAAAACCCCAACGATGCAAAATGTAGTTGAGGTATGGCCATGAGACTGTATCAAATGCTTTCCGAATGTCTAGGGAGAGGAAACAGGTAGGGATATTACGAGACCTGGCTAAGTTTGCTAGGAGAGATGCACGCCTGATGTTATCTCCTGCTTGTCTAGTTGGGATAAAGCCCACTTGGTCGTTATGAATTAGAGAGCCAATACACAAGTTAAGACGCGAAGATAGGATTTTTGCCAACAATTTGATGTCAATACTAAGAAAAGATATTGGCCTGTAATTGGACCACTGTGTGTCATCAGAGTTCGGCTTTGAAATGTTCGCTTGCACTGTTTCGTGGTTAAAGGTGTGGCCAGATAGTAAATCGTTAAAAGCATTAGTAAGGAAGGGAGTGAGGAGGTGAGCAAATTTCCTATAATAAGTGGCTGAGAAGCCATCCGGTCCTGGGCGTTTCTGTAATTTTAGATTTTTAATAGCGTCTAAGGCAGTGGTGGGCAACCTTTTTTTTCAACTGAGCCAAATCTCGCCAAAACCATGATTGAAATTTATTTTGAGAGCCACATTTTTAAAACTGAAAATACATCCCCCATAGTAATTCATCCCCCATATAGTAATTCACCCCCCATAGTGTAATTCATCCCCCATAGTAATTCATCCCCCATATAGTAATTCATCCCCCATCGTAATTCATCCCCCATAGTAATTCATCCCCCATATAGTAATTCATCCTCCATATAGTAATTCATCCCCCATAGTAATTCATCCCCCATATAGTAATTCATCTCCCATAGTAATTCATCCCCCATATAGTAATTCATCCCCCATAGTAATTCATCCCCCATATAGTAATTCATCCCCCATAGCAATTCATCCCCCGTATAGTATTTCATCCCTCGTATAGTATTTCATCCCCCGTATAGTATTTCATCCCTCATATAGTATTTCATCCCTCATATAGTATTTCATCCCCCATATAGTAATTCATCCCTCATATAGTATTTCATCCCTCATATAGTATTTCATCCCTCATATAGTATTTCATCCCCCCATATAGTATTTCATCCCCCCATATAGTATTTCATCCCTCATATAGTAATTCATCCCTCATATAGTATTTCATCCCTCATATAGTATTTCATCCCCCTATATAGTATTTCATCCCTCATATAGTATTTCATCCCTCATATAGTAATTCATCCCTCATATAGTATTTCATCCCTCATATAGTAATTCATCCCTCATATAGTATTTCATCCCTCATATAGTATTTCATCCCTCATATAGTAATTCATCCCTCATATAGTATTTCATCCCTCATATAGTATTTCATCCCCCCATATAGTAATTCATCCCTCATATAGTATTTCATCCCTCATATAGTAATTCATCCCCCATATAGTAATTCATCCCTCATATAGTAATTCATCCCTCATATAGTATTTCATCCCCCCATATAGTATTTCATCCCCCCATATAGTATTTCATCCCCCATATAGTAATTCATCCCTCATAAAGTAATTCATCCCTCATATAGTATTTCATCCCCCCATATAGTATTTCATCCCTCATATAGTAATTCATCCCTCATATAGTATTTCATCCCCCCATATAGTAATTCATCCCTCATAAAGTAATTCATCCCTCATATAGTATTTCATCCCCCACAGTACTATCCCCCCCCCCCTTCTAGTAAGCCAAGTCCCCCGTGTCAATTCACTTACCTTTTGCGTTCCTCTCGCTGTCTTCCCGCGCCGTTCGGGTCTTCAGGGCGGACTGTGAGAGGAGCCTAGCTCCCCTCCCCTCACGTTCGGCACGCTGCCCCGCCTACACACATCCTGACAGCCACATCCGCGGGCCGGATTAAAAGGTCCGCGCGGACTTTTGGGGCTGCCAACCGAGAGGAGGCAGGGGAGCGGCCGACCGAGAGGAGGGAGGGGAGCAGGCGCCCGGCACACAGAAGAGCCGCATTAGAGTGGGTAAAGAGCCGCATGTGGCTCGCGAGCCGCGGCTTGCCGACCACTGGTCTAAGGTTTTAGTAGGGGAAATAGGTCGCTCAAGCGCCGCTAACTGGCACTCTGAGAGTTTCGGGAAGGAAATGGAAGTTAGAAGGGTGTCAGCTTGTGCAGAGTCAAAAGGTGTGGAAGAAGAGTAAAGCTGTGACAAATGTTTATGGAAAGTCTGTAGAATGTGTTCTGGGTTACTAGTGAGGTTGCAGAGGAGGAGCGAATCCAGATAGGTTTAGTGAGCTGGTCGAGCCTACGAAGTGAGAGGGCCAGGAGTGTATTGGGTTTATTTGCCCTAGTATAATATTTATGTCTAGATCTACGGAGAGAGAGTTCCGCTTGATCTGTGAGAAAAAGATCTAGAGCCAGTCTAGATCGCTCCAAGGCTTCACGATTGGCGGGCGTAGCAGGCGCCTGAAAAGTTTGATGGGAACGATCGTAGGTTTGCTCCAGTAAGAGACGTTGTTGCCTTTTAGTTTTATTTAAAAAGGATGCTTTGCTAATGCAGAACCCTCTCAATACCGGTTTATGCGCTTCCCATAACAGGAGAGGGGATATATCAGGAGACTGGTTAAGAGTGAAATAGTCTTTTAGGGCTGCTTCAATTTCTAAACAGTGAGCTGGGTTTGCAAGCAGGTTATCATTAATGATCCAAGAGGATTCGGTGGGAGATGGGGCTAACGAGGCCATAGCCATGAATACGGCGCAATGGTCAATCCAAGGGATTGGAATTATTTCAGAGGCCAGAAGCCGAGGGGAAGAGGCGATAGTAATGAAAATATGGTCTATCCTGGAGAATGACTGGTAAGGATGGGAATAAAAGGTGTATTGGCGTTTAGTCGGGTTGAGTTCCCGCCATGTGTCTATCAAAGAATAACGATGTAGTATAGCTTGGAAGGTCTGTTTAGAGGCAGGGATGGGGGGTGGTTGAGGAGATTTGTCAAGAAAGGGATATATTACACTGTTAGAGTCTCCGCTAACAATTAGAGTGCCACGCTTATGGTGATCTATAACCGAGAGTAAGTGGGAGAGGAATGGTAAGGGGTCTTGGTTTGGGGCGTAATATGCTACAATGGTAACATCTATGTCCAGGAGTTGCCCTACTAATAGGAGGTAACGACCCTCCGGGTCTTTGATTTCGGTGCATAGCGTGAAAGGTGTTGTGCGGTGGAAGGCTATCAGTACCCCCCTGCGCTTGGTGGTGGCAGAAGCTGTATAGACCTGAGTATATCGAGGACCAAAAAACTTAGGAGTGGAGTTGGGAGTGAAATGCGTTTCCTGTAGACAGACCACGTGAGCTTTAAGTGTAGCAAAGGTTCGGAAAGCCTTATTCCGTTTCTGCGGAATATTGAGACCCTGTACATTCAGGGTGAGGATATTTAACAAGCCCATGGATAAAGTGCAAAGCGGTTTGTATAGCGTGGCACTCCCACTCGGGGTGTAGCCTGACGATTACTGCAGGGGATGAGAGCGTTACGAAGCGTGTTGTGCGAAGTCGTGGAGTCATGTTGGAAGGAAGGAGGAGGGGTACGGTATGAGAAAGGTAACAGGTGAGAAGGGGTGTAGAAGGCCATTCGTGGCCTAAAAGGTGGGTTCCCTAAGGACACCCTGAATCAGGGTTGGCCAGGGAACAACAATAGCCCAAGTGTTATTAAATAACCAATAACACAGGGGCTAGGGTGGAGTGTGCAGGTACGCGGACCGTGAGGGTGACAGCAGCGTATTTAATCAATGGTGGCTAGGTCCCGGTAGAAAAAATGCTGGTGCATAAATGGAACATTCGAGAAAATCAGGGATCCTAGACCCAGGCGGCACTAGTAGTGCTAGTTGGACAACGTCGGTGTAAGGGTGTGGTATCTCATGCCGCCAGAACCCAGGATCCCAAATATAAACTACAGTGGAGCTCAGGAGGGGGGGTGTAGAACAATCCCCAGATATTGGGGCAACCAATATTTAACAGGTAGAGGAAGAGTGGATAACTACGGTGGTAATCGCCATGGTGATAACCAAACGAGTACACCTTACGATGTATGTGGCGAAAAAAGGAAAAAGAAAAATAAACATGGAATATTGTTCAGTCCATGGTATCTTGCGAAGGTAGGCCCGGAGACGAAAAACGTCCCCGCTTGTGGAAATTGAGTTGACCTTCAGCTGCACGTGTGGGGAGGGACTTCCGCGGCGAGCAAGATGTGGACCTCCGCTTGGCGCTTTCTGAGGGCGTCGCTGGGGAATGTAGTTGCAGGATCCGTAGGGTGTCTAAAAGGTCCTCTGGAGTCTTGCAGGTGTAATCTCGGGACTGGTATCGGAATCGCACTGCGAAGGGGAAGCTCCAACTATATTGTATAGCGTGGTGTTGGAGTGCTTGTAAGTGGGGTTTCATTGCCCTGCGCTTGGAGATGGTTGCGGGGCATAGATCTTGGAACAATTGGTAGGTATGACCTTGGAACTGTAGAGATTCTGCGTTACGGGCAGCCTGCAGGAGTTGCTCCCTGGTACGGGGGTATAATATCGCGTGGTGGACCATCCGCGCGTCGTGGTGCTAACGCCCTGTGAACTCCAATTCTAATCTGTCGATTGGGATAGCTGGAGCAAGCTCTTGGAACAGAGCTGTTATCGTTGATTGGACATCAACAATCGTTTCCGGAAGGCCACGGATACGCAGGTTTGAGCGCCGTGCTCGGTTTTCAAAGTCCTCCAGTCGTGTTAATAATGTTGCGTTTTCGTCACGCAGAAGATCAAGGTCATCCGTAAGCGTCTGAAGCGAAGCATCAAGACCATCTACCCTCTGTTCTAGGTCCGCAGTGCGCTGTCCTAGCTCACGGATTTCCCTAGAAAGTGTGGCAGTGATGCGGTCCGAGGTTTGCTTCAAAGCTTTATGTAGCATTTTTTCAAATCGTGATAAAAGGTCAGTGGGTGTAAGGTCAGATGTCAGGGCTTGTGCAGGGACATCGGTCTCATTGTCAGACTCACCCTCAGACGTGCAGGGATGGCTGGGCTGCGGATCCTGCAGGCCTGCATATGCCCCTGCTGCTTGCTTGCTTCCACGTGCTGGGGCGGTGGCCATTTTGGTGGAGGCCTTTGCCAGGGCCTCTTTGATGGTTTTGGTTGATGGGGGGACCTGGTGCCGAGGTGCCCCTTTAACCATTTTGCTGCCTGTCAGGGAGGGGGGGCTGTTATAATGAACTCAGCCCCCCCTGCTCTCTCCCTCTTCAGCCTTGGCGGGCTGTGTGCAGTGGTGAGCTGTGTGCTGCAATGGGCGGGCCTGTACACAGCTCACAGCGGGGACCGAGTCCCCAGTCAGAGTTCTCTGGTCTGGAGCGGGGGATCCGCCGCAGACCCGGGCGGATCGGACTCCGGGATGGTTGCCCGGGGGATCGGATCCCCTATGATTGTATTGCGGGCTGGGACCCACTGCTTCTGGGTGCCATCACCCGACGGAAAAGCGGAGCCTCATCGGGACATGTCCGTCCCGCCGGCCGCGCATGCGCACTCCCATACGTGCAGCAGTTTTAAAGAGACAAAACATGGAGAAATGTGCAAATATTACAGAAAAGTACTGAATTTATCAGAACCCATAGACTGAGTTGATGCTCCTCTAGACAGAGAAGAATATTCACATAATAAAAAATAATAAAAAGTACCCTTTTAAACTAACTGTACAGTGTATTTTCAGCTTAAGCCATTCTTAATAATATTGATCATGTTTATCTAACTGCAGCTGTTTCCTATGGATGAGCGTATTTAATGAATCTAGAGGGATTAATTCAGATAACGTATTTACAAATGTAGACTTAAATTCTAAATTACTAAGCTTTGTAGTTGGGTAAACATTATGAATTAAGAATCCTCTTTATCGTTAGACCATGTAAACCCAATCCATTAAATTTCTTTTTTTGCACAGTCGTAGTCCATTGAGAACTACAAGTCCGTCTGCTGCAAACTGTGAATGAATGAATGATGCGGTTTTTAAAAATGACAGTGGCTGCAGGGAAGGGGAATCCCTGCCTGCTGTCGCAGTAGAGGATCTCGGGGAACGGGGAGGAATGCTAGAACATGTTACACGTTACACCTCAAATACGGGTGTAACATATAACATGTTGCAAAGGATAACTTACCCTTTAAAGGCTAAGTTCACCTTTTCAAAAAAATAATAAATGCACATGATTTCGCAGGAAAACGATGTACATTTATTATTAGTATTTATTTTTTACAGGAGCCTGCAAAACGTTGCATCCATGATCAGTGGATCCAAGTTCACCTTTAGGGAAAAAATAATAAATGCACATATTTTAGCAGGAAAAATTTTTTTATTTTCACAGGAGCCTGCAATTATTGCACTGCATGATCAGTGCATCATGGGTGAAAGGTCAGGCTCTTGCACATTCTCCCTCCAGCTTTTTGCCTTTACCTCTGTATGGGTTTCCTTAGCAAAGCTGGAGGGAGAATGGACTACCTGTGCGCTAATCATCATTCTCACAGCCTATTCAAACTACAAGTACATCTGCCACAGTGGCAGACGGGACTTGTAGTTTCTTCATTCACAGATTCTTATGAATGAATGATGTGGCTTTGTGGGTGGAGCTCTGCACATCCGTGCCAATTTTGAAATGTGACATTGGGTGTGGGGAGAAAAATCCCCGCCTGCTGGCTCGGGTTGGGCATCAGGGGTTGCGGGGAGGGTTGCTGGAGCATTTTACCTGCTACAACCTAAAAACGGGTGTAATGTGTACTGTGCTATAAAGGTGAACTTATCCTTTTAATGATCACGTTAGCTTACATTTTATATGTACTAAAATGTGCTGTACATGCTATTTTTGTGTATTGATTTCAATTGACTTAATCAGCTTAAAAAATATGTTTCAGTAAGCTTTATTTGTAAAAGAAACTTCAATAGTCAGTTATGACTCTTGCATTAAGCACCTTACATGCGTTTACATGCATGATCTATTTTTTTTAGTGCAGGGCAGAGTATATTAGCACAACTCTCTGTTATGGACTGCTCCTATTGAATCTATCGCATTTACAATGTGTATATACTGGCATATGTTGATTAAGGCATTACAGTGCATCTGGATTGAATGCACCCATAAAGGGCAAATTCACCTTTTCGTGAAAAATTCAGAATATCCTGGAAACCCCTTCAGACCACGGTGCATATGGCAGTGTTAGAAAACCATATGCCTCAATACATGGCACCAGGCACCCTCCTTCCTCCAGGAATAGCCACAATTCACTCAATTTAATCTCAATCCCCATGTTTCTAAAAACAACTCTCCCTTTTTCATGTGCACTCTGGTTTGCCCGCTCTCTCTGTAATAAGCTCACCTTAAAATGGATAAAATGGATAAAAGAACTTTATAATAGACCCTCAGCAGGAGTGAAGGTAAATGGGACCCTGATCGTGTCCTTTAGATTGTATAATAGTACTAGGCAGGGATGCCCGTTGTCACCATTACTGTTTGCATTGTCCCTGGAACCACTTCTGGCATCAGTAAGAGAGAACATAGATATTAAGGGAATTAAAATAGGAGAAGTGGAGCATAAAGTAGCAGCATATGCAGATGATATGCTGTTTTATATAGAGAACCCTAGATTGACGCTACCTAATTTAATGAAGTTATTAAAACAATATGGAGAATTTTCTAACTTAAAAATAAACCCTACAAAATCTGAAATTCTAAATATTAATGTGTCAAAATCAGAGAGGAAGAATCTGCAAGAAGACTTTCCATTTAAATGAAGGGAAAGGGAATTACAATACTTGGGAATAAAGTTAACCTCAGCAATAAAAGATCTATATCAAGTTAATTACATCCTGCTAATAAATGAAATAAAAGATGAATTGAGAAGACTTTCAGGAGCATGGGTCTCATGGATTGGACATATAAATTTGGTTAAGATGGTAACAGTACCAAAAATCCTGTATAAGTTTCAAATGCTCCCAATAAAAATACCCAGATCCTTTTTTAGGATAATAAGAAAATTGATAACGAGGTTTATCTGGGATAATAAGAAACCAAGAATTAAATATGAAACTCTGTCATAAAAAGGAGAAAGGAGGATTAAATCTGCCAAATATGAGGAAATATTATTTATCAGTTTTATTATCACGGGTAGTTGAATAGACACACAATTCACAAAAGAAAAGTTGGGTTAAAATGGAAAGTATCATAAGCAATACACAATTGGAGAAGATCATTTGGATCCCACATAAATATAGGGTAATTGATGTACATAGTAGCACGTTGACAAAGGAAGTGTTGAGAATATGGGATGGGTTGCACAAGTCTATGGGATAGGAGTATAATTCACTATTGTTACCATTGGTTGACACAGAATTTTTCCCTCCTGGGAGAGAGGAGGTATCGGGGAAATGGTTTAAAGATAGAAATACACGTTTGGGAGATATAATAGATAAAAGGGAAAATATGCACTTTACAGGTTTTAAAAAATAAATTTGTTGCACTAGATAAATTGAGATATATCCAATTAAGACATTTTGTCTCAACACTCCCCCAACCACTGAGCATGGCGGAAGAGATGCTACCATTTGAAAAATTGATGAGCTCAAAGATAAAATTGTGAACATATAACATCAAGGATTTATAAGATCCTATCTGAACTCATGGGAGCTGAAATTCCGACATTCTTAGAAAAATGGGAAAGAGAATTGGGTACAAAAATCAATGATCAACAGAACAGTAAAGTGTTAAAATTAATACATGGGGTGAGGAATATGAACATAGTCAAAATTAATTATAAATGTTTGTCTAGATGATATTGTACACTTGAGTAAACAGCGAGAGGAGACATCAACATTGTGTTGGAGGGTGTCAGGGTCCGCCGCGGCTCCGTCCCCGGCGCATGCGCAATAGCGGCGGCTCACGCCGGGACACAGGCACCAGATCCCGGCGGGCCGCGGCTGACAGGAGGCCGCGCATGCGCAGTAGGAGCCGCAGGCGTGCCTCGGGCGACCAATGACAGCCCGGGGGCGCGTCCTGGGCGGCCAATGACAGTGCAGGGCGCGATATTTAAAGATGCCCTGCACTGTCACAAATCGCCGCAAGGTCTGATCTGATACCTGTGTTCCCTGTGATTGTGACCCGGATTGTTTGACGTTCTGCCTGCTCCTGCCCTGACCCGGATTATCTGACTACGCTGTCTTCTCCTGTGATTGACCCGGATTGTCCCTGACTACGCTGCCTTCTCCTGTGATTGACCCGGATTGTCCCTGACTACGCTGCCTTCTCCTGTCCCGACCCCCGGCTTGTTTGACCATTCTGCGGACTGACTCCGGTAACTGACCCTGCGTGCGACCTGACCACTCTCTGCCTACTGTCTCAGTACCACGCCATTTCCCACAGTGACAACCGCCGGTTTATCCTGCCAGGTCCTGCCGGCCTCCTCACATCTGGCTCTACTCTGTCCTACTCCTATCCCCGGAGGCTCCCTCTGCCACGGGTGGTATTGCTCGGAGGTCGTGACCTGGTCCTGGTTCTGCTCCAAGTCCATCCCCACCATCAGGGGCCCTGGTGAAAACGCAGACTGGGACTTAGACCCCACGCTCCGGGTGATTCCGCCTAGTGGGCTGCCAGAGGTGCCACCTGGCGGATCCGTAACAGAGGGAATGTGGAGCAATAGGGACGATGGCGCACATTTGGTGGGAATGTCCAAAGATACAGGTATTTTGGCAAGAAATAATCCAAAATATACAGGAGACTTTAGGGATCTCAATCCAGAAGGACCCGTGGGTGTGTCTTTTTCATAAAACAGAGTTGCCCGTAAAACAATATAAAAATTATATACTGTATTATCTATTAAGTGCGCAAAGAGCTTGATTCCTAAATATTGGCAATCCCAGGATCCCCCAACAATGAAGGACTGGATAATAGAATTGAGTGTATCAATAGGATGGAGGAGTTGTGTTGTATTGAGGAGGAAGTGTTTAGAGAAAAATGGAGAGGGTGGTATGATTTCAAAATATCGGGAGAATATGTTAAAATGAAAAGTGATTTAGTAATGGAGTTGGAGAAGTGAAATGATTAAACAGATAAATAGAAATAGGTTGGTATACAGAAAGGGAAAAGAGAAGTTAAGACAGGAATGGACATTTTTTTTTTTTAAGGGGGGGGGGGTGGAGAGGACGGGGAGAGAGGAAATGGAGGAAAAAGGGGGTGTACTTGATGTATTTGAAGTGAATTATTGTTACTTGTACTGTCTCTTTTTCTAAAGGAAAATTAATAAAATATATAATAATTGAAAAAAATAAGCTCCCCTCTGTCAATGGCCTTTTTGTCTCACTTAACCTACTAGCAATTACAGAAACCTGGCTTCAAGCATCAGATTCTGCTTCTCCCAAAGCACTTTCCTATGGAGGCCTTCTCTGGACTCACTCACCCAGACCCAGTGGTCGGAAAAGAGGTGGAGTTGGTTTGCTTCTATCTCCACTGATCACCTTTAAAGTCCTCCATACCCTTCCCTCTCTATCCTTCTCTTCTTTCGAGATTCACTGCATTCGGTTGTTTTCTTCCATTTCTCTGAGGATTGCAGTGATCTGCCGGCCTCCTGGACAGGTGTTGCGCTTTCTTGATGACTTCTCTGCTTGCCTACTCTTCTTTCTCTCCTCTAAAATACCCACTATCATTCTTGGAGATTTTAACATCCCCATTAATGTGAACAACCCGGCTACATCCCAACTCTTCAACCTAACCTAATTTTTCGTGTTAACACAATGGACACAGTCCTCCACTCACTCTGATGGGAATACATTAGACCTTGTTTTCTGCCATCTTTGTACTCCCTACAACCTCACAAACACCCCCTTTCCTCTCTCTGATCACAATCTCATCACCTTCATAGTGTCCTCGTTTTCAAACACTTATGCCTCCAAGCAGCAAACAATTACCCGCAGAAAATTTAACAACTTCTCTTCTCTTTTCCACTCTGCAAACTGACCGCCTCTATGACAGAATCTCTCCCCTGTGCTGCCCTGACCTGGCCACTTCTGTCTACAACAGTTCGCTTTCATCCACTCACTCATAGACTCACTTGCTCTTCTAACTACACAAAGTATCAGGCACCGACCATTAGAACCGTGACAGACTGACAACACCAGAAATCTTAAGAGGCATAGTCGTGCACTGGAGCAACTGTGGTGTAAAACCAAATCCCAGCAAGCATTCATCCTATATAAATCTGCTTTCTTAACATACAATTCCTCCCTCTATGCTGTCAGATAGGCCTACTTTGTCACTCTTATTATTAGCTTGTCATTTAGTACTCATCGTCTCTTTACTTTTAACTCTCTACTTTCTCCACCTCTACCTCCACCCAGTAACTCACTCACTCTTTACGAGATTGCCAATCATTTCAAAAACAAGATTGATGCAATTCGTAGGGGCATCTTCACTACACAGACATCTATCCCACTTAGCATACCTTATACTAAACCTCCCTCAACACTTTTCTCATTTGACCTTGCTACTACTGAAGAGGTCACTAAAGTTTTCTCAGAAGCCCATCTTACCACGTGCTTCCTGGATCCTGTCCCCTCTCAACTACTACGGTCACCCGCGTCTTCTGTCCTATGCTCCCTCACTCACATCTTCAATTTCTCCCTCTCTAATGGTGCCTTCCCCATCCCTTGAAAGCATGCACAGATCACTCCCAAACTTAAAAAGCCCTCGCTGGACCCCACCAACCTGAACAACTTAAGACCCATCTCCCTGCTCCCGTTTACTCCTAAACCCTTAGAACGCTTAGTCTACAATCGCCTGAGCTCCTACCTCACTGACAACAACCTTCTTGACCCTTTACAGTCTGGTTTTTCGCTCACTACACTCCACTAAAACTGCCCTACTAAAACTCACTGATGATTTAATAACTGCTAAAACCAATGGCCACTACTCCATACTCTTATTACTTGACCTCTGTGTGGCTTTTGATACTGTTGACCGTCCCTTCCTCCTCAAAAAACTCCACTCTCTTTGCCTCCGAGACTCTGATCTCTCCTGGTTCTCCTCCTACCTATCGCAGTGCTCCTTCAGTGTTACCTATATGTCTCTTCCTTTCCACTTCCTCTCTCTGTAGGGGTCCCTCAAGGTTTTGCCATTGGACCCCTTCTCTTCTCCATTTGCATCTCCTCCCTTGGTCACTTGATAAACTCCCATGGCTTTAAGTACCATCTCTATGCTGATGACACACAAATCTATCTTTCTACTCTTCACCTCGCCCCTTCAGTCTCTTCTCGCATTACTAAGCTACCAAGTGACATATCAGCATGGATGTCACTCCACTTCCTCAAATGAAATCTTTCCAAAACGGAACTGATACTATTTCTTCCAGCTTATACACCCTCCCCTGACTTCTCCATCAAGATCAATAATACAACCATCAGTCCCTCCCCTCATGCCAAGGTACTAGGTGTAATCCTAGACTCCCATCTGTCCTTTCAGCCCCAAATCCAATCACTGTCCAAATCTTGTAGACTTTACCTCCGCAACATCTCCAAGATACGCCCATTCATAACCTCTGAAACCATTAAGAAACGTATTCACTCCCTTGTTACCTCTGGCCTTGACTATTGTAACTCCCTCCTCATTGGCCTACCTAATCAGACTATCCCCTCTTCAGTCTATCATGAATGCTGCTGCCAGACTCATCCACCTTACTAACCGTTCTGTATCAGCCACCCCTCTCTGCCAATCCCTCCACTGGCTTCCCATTACCCCACGGATAAAATTAAAAACATTAACAATAACATATAAAACCATTTATAACTCCCCAAAAATGCCCCAAGTTACATCACCAATCTTGTTTCCAAATATCACCCAAGCCATCCTCTCTGCTCCTCCCATGACCTCCTGCTCTCTAGCTCCCTTGTCTCCTCTTCCCATGCTTGTCTCCAGGACTTCTCCAGAGCCTCCCCTATCCTCTGGAACGCTCTACCCCAATCTATCCGACTATCGCCTTCTGTGCCCACTTTTAGGTGATCTCTGAAAATCTATCTCTTCAGGGAAGCCTATCCTGTCTTCAGCTAATAACAGAATCTTCTATTCCTCCTATCAGTTCATCCTCCACAGTTATTACCTTTTGCACCACCAGCCCCTCCCTCTTAGATTGTAAGCTGCAAGGAGCAGGGCCCTCCTAACTCTCTTGTACTGAACTGTATAGTTGCTGTATTGTCTCCCTTTATATTGTAAAGTACTGAGAAAACTGGTGTATATAAATCCTGTATAATAATAATAATAATAATAACAACAACAATGGCACTGGAGTGTGTGCAATGGCAAGTGCTCCTTGGACAACACAGCCACATGACTGCGCTGACCAATGTGAAACACATCCAAGGTTTCTTCCAGTAAGGCATCCCTGAAAAAATAAGTTCTTCTTCTCTTTGGTCAGTACAGTCATGTGATTATGCTTGCCATTGTAAGCATTATAATGGATACTCATTCCAGGGCTGTGCATTGCAGTGTACTGTGGACAGACTGCTACACAGTCACCATGAGGCACAGGGCTTTTTTTCAGCGGGTACACGGGGGAATGCAGTTCTGCCACCTCCAAAACTGAAAGTATGTAATAGCAAGGGGTGCTGGGGTGTGCTGGAGGATCTGTTGTTGCTGGCTGCTGGGGGATCTATTGTCACTGAAGGGGATCTATTTTGTGTGGTGGTCTATTGTTGCTGGGGAGGTCTATTGTTGTTAGTGGGGGATCTTTTGATGATGGCAGTGAATTGTTGCTGGACGGGATCTACTGTTAGGGGTAGGGGTCTATTGTCTATTGTTGCTGGCTGCTGGAAAGTCTATTGATGCTGGCTGCTGGGAGATCTGTTGTAGCTGCTGGGTCTACTGTTGATAGGGTGGTATTTTGTTTTGATGTGCATAGTTGCTGGAGGAATGTATTGTTTCTGGGGGGGTCTAATGCTGCTGGCTTTGAGGGATCTGCTTTTCTTGTTATCATTAACAAATTCCATACAAAATAGTTAGCACCACAAAATGATACTTGGTTCTGTATTCTCTAAAACAGTGGTCTCAAAACTGTGGCCCTGGGTCCGAATGTGACCCTTTGCATTCTTTTATCTGGCACTCGGGGCACTGTTCCCCCCACTGACACCAATGATGGGGCTCTATTCCTCCCACTGACACCAATGATGGGGTACTATTGCTCCCACTGACACCAATAATGGCACACTATTCCTCCCACTGACACCAATGATGGGGTACTATTCCTCCCACTGACACCAATAATGGGGCACTATTCCTCCCACTGACACCAATAATGGGGCACTATTCCTCCCACTGACATTAAATATGGGGCAGTATTCCTCCCACTGACACCAATAATGGGGAACTATTTCTCCCATTGACACCAATAATGGGACACCATTCCTCCCACTGACACCAATGATGGGACAATATTCTTCCCACTGACAATAATTATGGAGCACTATTCCTTCCACTGACACCAATCATAGGGCACAGCACATTCACACCAGTCTGCTTCCAAAGGAGATCCAATACTGCCAATATAAAATAGTGGTGTGCTACAACAAACAGGACAAAGAAGGAAACTCTTATAGTGTAGGTATCCTGGAGTCTGTTTCCTTAAAGGGCCAGAGCTAAGGAAATAGCCACTAAAGATCGACAGTGGATCAGCTGAAGTTATCTAGTATCCCTAAGCATGTATGACCTATTTTGATAGGTCAGGGAAGAAGGTGAGTGCATGGTGTACCTACTCGGTGATGGGAAACACTACTATGTAGTTGGCAATTCTTTGAAGTGTGTTTGGCCTATTATAATTTATAGGTCAACATTTAAGGTAAGCAGAGAGTGGGGCCACAATTCAAGCATGGCGTGGAATATTACTGGATGATAGCACAACATATGTTGGACTTTATTTTTGCACTTTTTTGGAATTTTTTTAGATTGTCACTGCATGCCTTTAAATTTTTTTTTTTTTAAGTTTATGGTTTCTTTATATGAGGAGGTAGCGCATCACATTTCTGTTTAACCACTTCCAGTCTGGACACTTTTACCCCCTTCCTGTCCAGGCCAATTTCCAGCTTTCAGGGCTATCACACTTTGAATGACAATTGCGCGGTCATGCAACACTGTACCCTTATGAATTTTTTAGCATTTTTTGAGACAGATAAAGCTTTATTTTGTTGGTATTTATTCACCACTGGGATTTTTTTCTTTTTTGCTATGTAAATGAAAAGTCCAAAAATTTTGAAAAAAAGTGTTTTTCTTATACAATTTTGCAAATAAATAGTATTTAATCATAAATCTTGGCCCAAATGTATTCCGTTATCTTTTTAGTAAAAACAAAATAACCCAAATTATATTATAACCAAAAATTATAATTTTTTTTATATTATTTTTTTTTTCTTTTTACATACTGTCACCCTAGCAGTACAGTGTCACCATGGTGACACTGTACTACTTGCGGGGGCCATGAAGATTAAATTTTGTTTTTTTTTTTTACACTGATTGCTTTTACACCCATAAAGGCTGTAAAAGCAATCATTTCTCCTTCTCACTAGTTGCATTCTGATTGCTTTTACACCCATAAAGGCTGTAAAAGCAATAATTTCTCCGTCTCACTAGTTGCATTCTTGCAGCCATTGAGAACTACTGAGTGAGCTGTGATTGGTCACAGCTTGTCACATGGTACAAGGCTGTTGTGAATAGCCTTGTACCATGTGACCTCTGTGATCATTCACAGATTTCACACGTAGTAAACAATGATGTCACAAGTGACATCTTGCTTACTACTCTGCATGTGATCACTGATTGGCCAATCAGTGATCACAGGATCGGGACCTCACACAGAGGTCCCGTCCGACGATCGATGTTCCACTGTGTCCGGAGGACACAGCGGGCACCAGATCGTGGTGTTGCGCGCTCCCAGGGAGTGCGCACAAGCAGGGTGCAGGGAGGCCGTTTATAAACAGCCACCTGAGCCTACACTGCCACCGTCCGGCCGTTTATATACAACGGCCGGACGGGAAGTGGTTAATGATGGGGCGCTATTCCTCCCCACTGACACCAATGATGGGGCTCTATTCCTTCCACTGACACCAACGACAGGGCACTAATATTTACCCTTATAACATAGACGGGACTTTTTCTAATTCCACTGGCCACAGCCTGGCCCCCTGAAAGTCTGAAGCATAGTAAACTGGCCCTTTGTTTAGAAAGTCTGGAGACCCCTGGGAGGTGGGTATAGGGCGGAACCAAGTGAAGGTGATCGGAGGAGGGGTGGAGACAAGAAGTGACTCAAAATGGGCCTACACCTATTTTTTGAGAAAAAAACCCTGACTAGGCATCACAGCCGCTATGTGCAGCAGGGTCTGGAGGGTGGTCAAGATATTTGTTGTTCATTCATCTTTTTATTTATCACAAAAAGGCGAACTTACCCTTTGATGTATTAATGAACACGGAGCTGTATTAATTTGTGTCTTTTATATCTTCCCAAAGTTCAGCTTTAGGATTGTTTATTCAGACTTTACAGATTTAAACTGGCACAAAACGCAAATAGCTGAATGAGACTTGTATGTTAACAAAACTTTTTTTTTTTTCTGCAGTGCATTTGGTGCTCGGGGTTCCTCCTGGTTTTCCAGCTGAGGGGATCTAATTCACTATGTGTACACAAACTGTTTACAAACAGGCCATAATATTACTGGCACAAAAGTGTTGCAGCTGCATTTCTTCCCATACACAGTTGAATTGTTGCAAGCTGTGAATGATTCTTTTGTATTTGTTAATGAGACCAGCCTTAGGTTTCATGGCACCCTGTGGGTACTGTATATTATCCTCCAGTAACAAAAAATCAATCTTGATCTGTAGAACACGAAGTACTGTACTCTGCTGTTCACATCAGTTGAAATTGCCTTGTACATCGAATTCCTTCATGGCCTTTTATATAAAGCATTTCTACACCTGTGACCTTATGCTGCCTTACTAATGCAGGAGTCAGTAAATGCATGCTATTATTTTATGATGGATGTAAATGGGTGCCATGGTCCACAACTGGGTCCTAAATATCCAGAAGGGCATTTACTTTCTTTTCACTTATTCTAATATGTATCCTTATCCTATATGCTTCATCACTTTGGATATTTATTAAAGCGGAGCTCCACCCAAAAGGGGAAGTTCCGTTTTATTGCTTTGTCCCCGGCTCCCCATTAAGGATTGGCACCTTTGGGGAGCGGGTACCCGAATTTGACAGGTACCCATTCCCATTTCCGCTGCGATCACCTAGGCAAACAGAAGCAGAAGTTGTCCTCTCCCCACTCCCCGTAGTCTTCTGAAGCAGGTCCCAGAGAACTACGGGGCCATTCACAAAGCACATGCGTAGTGGGCACCTGGCTGTGAAGCCACAAGCTGTCACAGCCGGGTGCCCACACTAAAGATGCCGGCTCCAGGGAGAGAAGACGGCCGGTGAAACCAGCGGTGGTGAGGACACTGCTTGATCGAGGGACAGGTAACTGGCTGTATTTTAAAAGTCAGCAGCTACAGTTTTTGTAGCTGCTGACTTTAACTTTTTTTTTTTCCGCTGGAACTTTAACCATAGCAAATCCACAGTCATAGGTCCCATGTGTGTAGGGAGGAAAATACCTCCTGCTCAAGTTCCTCTACTTTAACCACTTCCAGACCGGACACTTTTACCCCCTTCCTGATCAGGGCAATTTTCAGCTTTCAGCACTATCACACTTTGAATGACAATTGCGCGGTCATGCAACACTGTACCCAAATGAATTTTTTAGCATTTTTTTGAGACAGATAAAGCTTTATTTTGGTGGTATTTATTCACCGCTGGGATTTTTTTTTTTGCTATATAAATGAAAAAGTCCAAACATTTTGAAAAAAAGTGTTTTTTTAATACAATTTTGCAAATAAATAATATTGCATCATAAATCTTGGCCAAAATTTATTCCGTTATCTTTTTAGTAAAAAAAAAAATTTCCAAATTAGTTTATAACCAAAAATTATAATTTTTAAACATTTTTTTTTACATTTTATTTTATTTTTTTATATTATTATTTTTTATTTTTTTTACATACTGTCACCCTAGCAGTACAGTGTCACCATGGTGACACTGTACTACTTGTGGGGGGTGATGAAGATTTTTTTTTTTCACACGGATTGCTTTTACACCCATATAGGATGTAAAAGCAATCATTTCTCTTTCTCTCTGTCTGCATTCTTGCAGTCATTGAGAAGTACTGAGTGAGCTGTGATTGGTCACAGCCTGTCACATTGTACAAGGCTGTTGTGAATAGCCTTGTACCATGTGACCTCTGTGATCATTCACAGATTTCACACGTAGTAAGCAATGATGTCACAAGTGACATCTTGCTTACTACTTTGCATGTGATCACTGATTGGCCAATCAGCGATCACATGATCGGGACCTTGTACAGAGGTCCCGTCCGACGATCGGTGTTCCACTGTGTCCGGAGGACACAGCGGGCACCGGATCGCGGTGCTGCGCGCTCCCAGGGAGCGCGCACAAGCAGGGTGTGGGGAGGCCGTTTATAAACGGCCACCTGACCCTGCACTGCCACCGTCCGGCCGTTTATATATAATGGCCGGATGGGAGTTGGTTAAGGGCCTGTTCACACTACGTGTTTCAATTGTTTTTTTTTCGGCATCCAAAACGCAGAGAAAGTAGGTGTCATAGTTCACATCAGTGCTTGCAGCTCCAGTGCGTTCCGGTTGCAGAAAAACCGATATATGTGCATTTTTTCTGCACAGAACTGTACTGGAAAGCGGTAAAACGTATTAAGAAACACACTGGAATGCACCAAAAACACACTGGAATGCACATGTCTTTATTTAAATTGAAGAAAAAGTGGGGAAAAAGGAACTGGAATGTATATAAAATGCACTGGAACGCGTCAAAAACACACCAAAATGTGTAAAAAACGTGCATGCGGAAGCACATCCAGAACGCATCTAGACTGTGTTTCTATAGTGTGAACCGGCTCTAAAGGAAACTTGAATAATTACCTTCAGATGAGATGAAGCTACAAATTATATTTATTGTTGCATACATGTATATGGGGAATACATACAGTATCCGCCTTCCCTGCATTCCACCTTTCATAGAGCCCTTCCCTGCTTATATAGCCCTTCTTATCAAATAGCAACAGACCACATTGAAAGGATGAAGGCAGACACTCCACCTAAAATGTCACACATGTCTGATGCCACAGTCACAATCTAGATATATGTTTGTCATTTGCAATAAACAACTTGAAATATATGAAGTTATGGATAGAAGCACAAAATGGAATATACATAGCCATCTTATAATATCATATATATGTGTGACTCCATAAGGATCATAGTTATTCCTATACACATGCACACTAGAATCTTAAAAGAGACCATTCTTTCTTAAGCCCCCGGTCACATCAAAGCCGATTTTGAAATACTGAGACTTACAGTGAAGTCACACGATTTCAAAATTGGGTGACTTGTCGACTTCAGTTGCGATTTGCAAGACATCTGGCACAGATGTCTATACAAACCACAACAAAAGTAGTACATGTACTACTTTAGAAATCGGTGTGACTCCGAGCAAGTCATACCGCACCGATAAGACCGCTCTAATAGCGGACAATAGGGTGCAACTTGGCATGCGATTTGCAAGTCGCATGGCATGCAAATTGCATGCCAAATCGCACCCAATGTGACCGGGGCAGGGGTGGACTGACAACTCATGGGGCCCCCGGGCAATAGGGGATCATGGGGCCCTTGTGTCCTTGCCAAAACTCAACAAAGCCTATGAAAAAGGTACCAGGGGCAACTCATGTGGCCCCCTACTGACCCCGGGCCCTCAGGTAGTGCCCGCGTTTCCAAATGGTCAGTCCACCCCTGGACTGGGGTGTAAAGGATAAGTTCACCTTCAAGAACATGTTACATGTTCCACCCTAAATATGTAACATGTTCCCACTCCTGCGGCGGCTTGGGGATCCTAGCCTTCTGTGTGACAGCGGTACGGGGAGAGATTCTCCAAACCAGCTGTCACTTTTTAAAAGAGCGTGGCCATGCAGGCTCTGCTCTGGAAATTAATCAACTACAAGTACCGATACCCTTTGTGGATGTCAATTTGTAGGTCTCAATGAACTACCAATGTGCTGGTGAGCGCTCTGGTAGTTCACTGATTCTACCTGTCGTGTAACTGCTTGCCCGTATAATGTCAGTTTATACTGACAGTCTGCTGGAGTCCTGCATGGCACCAGCGATCTGTTGATGGTTGATGCAATGCTTTCCAGGCTCCTAAAGAAAAAAAAATAGTAAATTGACTTTTTTACTTACAAACAAATATGCATTTATTTTTTTTTTTAAAGGTGAACTTAGAAAGTAAAACAAAACCTTCCTATCCTTTACAGGCAAGGAAGCTGACATCTTAGCCTCAGTTTAATCAGCATTTGCCATGATGCTGCACTTGTAATCAGATATGACACCAGCCATTTGATGGCTTGACAGTTCAGTTGAGAGCACAAGCAACTGTGACAGTTATCATTCATGGCATGTCTTGAATGTAACTGTTTTGGGAACAACTTAATGGGCTTAGTTCCATATTAAATGAGTTTGACCACATCCTATGGTTTTCTATGTACATTTATATGCTCAACATTCAGAAGTGTTTACACGCTCAATATTTAGACGCACTTACCAAATCATGAAAAATTTGCATTCATGGTCTGTTTATTGTTGGTTTTATGGAGTTGAATGTAATTGAGGTGGAATGTTAAAGTGATCAAATCTGCTTTAACCACTTGCCCTCCAGAGGATTTACCCCCCTTCCTAACCAGGCCATTTTTTGCAATACGGCGCTGCATTATTTTAACTGACAATTACGCAGTCATGCAATGCTGCACCCAAATGAAATTTACCGTATTTTTTGCTCCATAAGACGCACCTGACCATAAGACGCACCTAGGTTTTAGAGGAGAAAAACAAGAAAAAAAAATATTCTGAACCAATGGACTGCAGACACAGTACAGGGGATGACCAGAGACTGCGGACACAGTACAGGAGATGACCAGAGACTGCGGACACAGTACAGGAGATGACCAGAGACTGCGGACATAGTACAGGAGATGACCAGAGACTGCGGACACAGTACAGGAAATGACCACAGACTGCGGACACAGTACAGGGGATGACCAGAGACTGCGGACATAGTACAGGAGATGACCAGAGACTACGGACACAATACAGGAGATGACCAGAGACTGCGGACACAGTACAGGAGATGACCAGAGACTGCGGACACAGTACAGGGATGACCAGAGACTGCGGACACAGTACAGGGATGACCAGAGACTGCGGACACAGTACAGGAGATGACCAGAGACTGCGGACACAGTACAGGAGATGACCAGAGACTGCGGACACAGTACAGGAGATGACCAGAGACTGCGGACACAGTACAGGAGATGACCAGAGACTGCGGACACAGTACAGGAAATGACCACAGACTGCGGACATAGTACAGGAGATGATCGGAGACTGCAGACAGTGCAGGGGATGACCAGAGACTACGGACACAATACAGGAGATGACCAGAGACTGCGGACACAGTACAGGGGATGACCAGAGACTGCGGACACAGTGCAGGAGATGACCAGAGACTGCGGACACAGTGCAGGAGATGACCAGAGACTGCGGACACAGTGCAGGAGATGACCAGAGACTGCGGACACAGTGCAGGGGATGACCAGAGACTGCGGACACAGTGCAGGGGATGACCAGAGACTGCGGACACAGTGCAGGGGATGACCAGAGACTGCGGACACAGTGCAGGGGATGACCAGAGACTGCGGACACAGTGCAGGGGATGACCAGAGACTGCGGACACAGTGCAGGGGATGACCAGAGACTGCGGACACAGTGCAGGGGATGACCAGAGACTGCAGACAGTGCAGGGAATGACCAGAGACTGCAGACAGTGCAGGGAATGACCAGAGACTGCAGACAGTGCAGGGAATGACCAGAGACTGCAGACAGTGCAGGGAATGACCAGAGACTGCAGACAGTGCAGGGAATGACCAGAGACTGCAGACAGTGCAGGGAATGACCAGAGACTGCAGACAGTGCAGGGAATGACCAGAGACTGCTGACCTTTGGGGAGGGAGGGGGAGCGGGTACCTGAATTTGACAGGTACCCGCTCCCACTTCCGCGGAGTTGTCCTTCCCTCTTCTTCCCGGGCCGGCTTCCGTGACAGCCGGGTGCCCACTGCGCATGCGCGAGAAGCGCTGTGCTTTCTGAATGGCCCGGCGCCTTCTGGGACCTGTCATGTGTCCCAGAAAACACCGGATCAATCACAAAGCGCAGCACATGCGCAGTGGGCACCCAGCTGTCACAGAAGCCAGCGCGGGAAGACTGTGCAGCGCTGGAGCGAGGAACAGGTAAGGCCCTGCAGGAGACAACAGCTGAGCGGCCGGCCCGGTATTCTGACATGGTGGTGGCAGAAATACCGGACCGGCCGCTTTATATTCGCTCCATAAGACGCACTGACATTTCCCCCCTTTTTTTGGGGGGAAAAAAGTGCGTCTTATGGAGCGAAAAATACGGTATGTCCTTTTCCCCCACAAATAGAGCTTTCTTTCAGTGGTATTTGATCGCCTCTGTATTTTATTTTTTTTTGCGCTATAAGCAAACATGCTATTAAACATGTCTAATAAAAAAATAAAAAAATACAATTTCGTCATACATTTTGGCCAAAATGTATTCTGCTACATGTCTTTGCTAAAAAAATTCCAATACGTGTAAATTAATTGGTTTACGTGAAAGTTATAGTGTCTACAAATGGCGGTATATATACTTGGATTTTTTTTTTCACTAGTAATGGTGGCAATCAAGCAACTTATAGCAGGACTGCAGCGGGCATTCTGACACTTGCTGGGAACTGACTTGGTGTCACTGACATCCCCAGTTTCACCAAAACAGTGATCAGTGCTAATAAAAAGCATGCACACTGTACTAATGGCACTGGGCAGGAAGGAGTTAACATGTGGGGCGATCAAAAGGTTAACTGTGTGCTGTTTCACAGTATGCTGTGTGTGTCCTTTCCACTGTAAGCACATTGCTTTGTATGGCTCTGCTATGCAGAGCCATACTGTTATGCAGAGCCATACAAAGCAGTGTGCAGGATCTGATGGGAGAGCTCTGTGTTGTTTATACACAGGTCTCTCCCCTGTCGGAGATACTCAGCGGTCACCGGGTGCCAGCAAGTAATCACAGATCAGGACTGAGTGATTGACAGCCGAGGCCACAAAGGGCGGCACGGGTAGGACGCACACGCGGCTCACGTGTGCCCTACCCGGAAATGCAAAATCACGTATATATAAGTGATTTTGCACACCCCTGCCACCCTGTAGCAGTATTTCTGCTATAGGGCAAAGGGGAAGCAGTTAAAGAAGGCTCATCTAAATGCAGGAAAAATTGATCTGGTATGTAACTTCTGCTGCATTTACAAAAGCTAAACTCAGGAGTGCCAGTGAGCATAAGGCCTTAAAGGGAGATTTACTAAAACAGGTGCACACAGAATCTGGTGCAGCCGTGCATGATAACCAATCAACTTCTAGGTTTCATTATCAAAGCTTAATTGAACATGCTGAAGTCAGGCTACTTTCACACTGCTCTGTTGCAAAAACATGATAAAAACACATACACATTTCTGGCGTATTTTGCACCTGTGAAAAAAAAAGTTTTCCATTCATTTTATTGGGGAGCTGTTTTTAGTAAATTTTTTTGCCCCACCAAACATGCACCAAAAAAGCAGAAAGCAGGCCTTTGAAAAATGCAATGGACCCACAACTGACTAGTGTGAACTGTTCCATAGGATTTAATGGTCATGCATTTTTCTTCTGCTTTTTTAAATGCAAAAAACTGAAAAAAACGTATCAGTGTAAAAGCAGCCTTAAATGGTTACTATGCACAGTTGCACCAGACTCTGTGTGCACCTCTTTTAATAAATCTCCCCCACATAGTGAAATACCTCTTCATTGCCTTTAACCACTTCCCAACCGCCCTAGAGCATAACTATTGCTACAGGGCAGCAGGGCTGCGCAAAATCATGTGTATATATACGTGATTTTGTATTTCCAGTAGGGATCACGTACCCTACCCGCACCACCATTGGTGGCTACAGCTGTCGATCACCGTGTCCCGATCGGTGATTTCCTGCCGACACCTGGCGATCGCTGAGGGACACTGACGGGGGAGAGGTCTGTATGTAAACAATACAGATCTCTCCCCTGTCACCTCCAGCATGCTGCTTTGTATTGCTCTGCATAACAATACAAAGCAGCATACTTATATAGTAAAACAGCACACAGCACATAATGTGAAACACACACACAGCACACAGTTAACCCTTTGATCGCCCCAGATGTTAACCCCTTTCTGCCCAGTGTCATTAGTACAGTGCCAGTGCTTTTTATTAGCACTGATCACTGTATTAGTGTCACTGGGGATATTAATGACAGCCAGTTCCCCCCCAGAGTCAGAATGCCCACCGCAGTCCCGCTATAAGTCACTGATTGCCACCAAAAAAATAAAAATTCCAGTATATATACTGCCATTTGTAAACTCTATAACTTTCATGTAAACCAATTAATGTACACCTGTTGGGATTTTTTTTTTTAAGCAAAGACATGTAGCAGAATACATTTTTGGCCTAAATGTATGACGAAATTTGATTTTTTTACATTTTTTTTACTGCACATGTTTTCAAAACAAAAAGTAAAAAATATTGGGGGGGGGGGGGGTTTCAAAGGTGTATTTTTTTGTTTATAGTGCAAAACATAAAAAATGCAGAGGCAATCAAATACCACCAAAAGAAAGCTCCATTTGTGGGGAAAAAAAAATACATACATTTTATTTGGATGCAGCAGTGCATGACCGCGCAATTGTCAGTTAAAGTAATGCAGCACCGTATCACAAAAAATTACCTGGTCTTGAAAGGGGAGTAAATCCTCTGGAGGACAAGTGGTTAAAGAACATTGGTTGTTTTGGGGTAAAGAGCTCTTTTCTTTATTTCAGGCTCATTGCCTTCAGGTCCTGAGAGCCCAAAGTGAGCTAGTCTACCTGTTTGATAGTCCTAGCTGCTCACTGGGGACTGTAAGACCGCCTCAGGTTGAAGGTACTGGGTTAGTTTCTGAAAAACAGGCCTGCTAATACTAATTGAGATTTTGTGATAAGTGTTTTCTTTTCCTTAAGTTCAAATCAACACAAATAACATTTGATTGATTGGCCATTTTGTTTATGCTGTACAACCAAGTCATATTGAATTTTGCTATAAACCCCTTACTAGTTTACTTCAACCCATTTGTGAATTTGCTTTCTGGTGGTGATTTATTTCAGTTAAAAATGTATGGTGGTGTCAGCAGGGCTTTCAGAGTCGGGTCAAGATCCACAGGGAAACCGAAAACAATTCAGCAACTCCTAAGGGGGTAGTGCTACAGTTAGTACTTTTCCCATGGTTGACACACTTTAGGTAGAGGTGGCAGACCACATCGGTGCTGTCGACAGAAAATACATAAAATAGACCCATATTGCAGAGGTCTGTGGACCACCCTGGGGATAACAGTGGCCTGAACCTGTGAGGAGTTTCTCTCCGATGGTTTAGGATGGATTCTCCCTCCAGTCTTTAGTAAGTTGTCCTACCCCTGGCCAAAATACTCTCTTGCTGCTGTTCTGCATCTCCCTCAGAACTTTCCTCTACTCCAATTAGTAGCACCCAAAGGCTATCTGCCACAGCATCATTCATGCCCTCCTCAACACTGGCGCTCACTTGGATCAAAGCTCCAGTTGCTGTCTTCCAGCCTGTTATTCCTTCCCTCTATGATCCTGGCACTATCTTCATCATCCTCTATATCTGAAACAAAGAATGCTTTCACATGAAAAGGATCATCCTCCTGCAGTATCCTGTGGCATGGCCACTCTAAGACAGAAGTTGTAAACATGCCCTGCCTCTAGATGGTGTGACCCAACCACTGCACTTTCCTGTACAACCTGCTCGGACTGTCCTAAAAGTTTTGGGAACTATGGAAATACGTTGTGCTTTGGTGCATAGAATTTTAGCTCACAATTATGTAGTGATGTTCTGCAAACTAAGGGCAGCTTTGTCTGTATCATTAGCAAGGGTACACTGTGAACCCTTTGTCTGTATCATTAGCAAGGGTACACTGTGAACCCTGAAATCAAATAAATAGGCCCTAGCAAATAAAACTAAAAAAAACCCTAAAAAAACAAAAAAAAAGACTGGGAGAAGGGGTAGGGTCCTCTCAAGATTATGGGTAGCAGCTAAAATGCAAATTGCAGGTTTTTTTTTAAACACATAAAAAGATAGTTCTGAAAAGGACTGTTGGGTCTCTGAACTGTGGACACACAGGAGATAACGCAAGAATAGGTAGTTTACCACACTAATTTAGTGTAATATAGTACTGTAACAATTAACTCTCCCTACAGAGACTGCCTGCTCTCCCTAATCTACTCCAAACACACAAACAGCTGCTGAAAATCTACCCTTTTTTAGTTAAAGTGCTGTTACATACCAAAGCCCTAATTATTGGTCCTTCTAAGCCAGCTGACCTAGGTGTAAAGCTCACGCAGTGCATTAAGTTTACAAAAAATTGGACCTAGTGATATTCACCATAAATTCACGTGGGACCACAAAACTTGAGCATGCAGGATTCACCTCGAATCTATAGTAGTGGAAAATGTGGAGCTTTTGACCATTAATTATTAGTGTAATGTTATGAGAAGATTTCGTTTTTTGTGAACCACAGCCAGTACAATGGCACAATTTTCACTGGTTTGAAAAAATGGAATTGCAAACAATGATGTGAGTGATATGCAGTAAGATGTATTCTCTAGAACAGGGGTCTCCAAATTGTGGCCCGAGGGTCGGATGTGGCCCTTTGCTACCCTTTATTCAGCCCTTGGGGCACTATTCCTCCCATTGAGACCAAGAATGGGGCAGTACTTCTTCCCATGAAACCAATGATGGTGTACTATTCTTCCCACTAATACCAATGGTGGAGCACTCCTCCTCCTTCTACTGACCAACAACCCTGAGGCCATGTTTATTCTCACTTATGCTGGGGTCAGGATATTTTCTATCTTCACTGGCCCTAATCCGGCCTTCCTAAAGTCTGACTCTAGAACCTGGGGTTAATATTTTTAGCTAATTTTTGTTGTCTTTTATTCTCAAAGGGTGGCTAGATCAGTTAAGGGGTGGGGCTTATACAGACCTTAAATACACTTCTACAAAAAGAGATTACTGATTAGTTATAGGCTGCTGACATTTATTGGCACCAATAGATTATTAGTGTCACTGCGAGGAGGACAGGGCAGACCTGAATCAGCTCTGCCCACTTTGAACATAACGAGTGTAGACATCATCAGGCTTTCCCAATTACCCACAAAGCAGAAGCATTGTGATCACAGAGTGCTCTGTAGCATGATAGGAAGCCCACGAGCTGATCAGTTCACCACCTGAACTTTAGGTACAGCTCTTGCTGTAACTGACTTACAAACTGAAATGCCTATGGTTACCAAACTGATTGACATGCATTTAATTTAATGGTTTAGCAAGAAAAGCTTACAGTTTTTCTTTTATATTTTAGGTTCCGCCAGGAGATAATACAACCCGGACACCTATACAGACTGATCTTTACACACAGGCTGTTATTTATGATCATATTACTAGACGGAAGACCTAGTCTATAATTACATGGGAAAACAATGTATGGTTAATAAAGTTGTTGCAAACACAGAAAAATGTTGTGTCTTTTTTTCGCTTACATGTGAATGAAAAGAAAATTAAAGAAACACTTTGAAAACACATCAGATCTCAATGGGGAAAAATATCATGCTGGATATCTATACTGATATGGACTGGGTAATGTGTTAGGAATGTAAGGATGCCCCATCATATGATGGAAATGAAAATGATCAAAGTACAGAGGACTGAATTCAAAGACACCCCGAAAATCAAAGTGAAAAATGATGCAGCAGGCTAGTCCATTTTGCTGAAATTTCATTGCAGCAACTCAAAATGGTACTCAGTAGTTTGTATGGCCCCCACGTGCTTGTATGCATGTCTGATAACGTCGGGGCATGCTCCTAAAGAGACGATGGATGGTGTCCTGGGGTATTTCCTCCCTGGACTAGGGCATCATTGAGCTTCTGGACAGTCTGAGGTGCATCCTGGCAGTGTCGGATGGACCGAAACATGATATCCCAGAGGCGTTCTATTGGATTGAGGTCAGGCTATCATGGGGGCCATTCAATGGTATCAATTCTTTCATCCTCCAGGAACTGCCTGAATACTCTTGCTACATGAGGCCAAGCATTGTCATGCACCAGGAGGAACCCAGGAACCACTGCACCGCTGTAGGATCCTATAATGGGTACAAGGATTTCATCCCGATACCTAATGGAAGTCAGGGTGCAATTTTCTAGCCTGTAGAGGTCTGTGCGTCCCTCCATGGATATGCCTCCCCACACCATCACTGACCCACCACCAAAACGGTCATGCTGAATGATGTTACAGGCAGCATAACATTCTCCACGGTTTCTACAGACCCTTTCATGTCTGTCACATGTCCTCAGGGTAAACCTGCTCTCATCTGTGAAAAGCACACAGTACCAGTGGCAGACCTGTCAATTCTGGTTTTCACTGGCAAATGCCAATCAAGCTCTGTGCTGCTGGCCAGTGAGTACAGGGCCCACTAGAGGATGTCGGGCCCTCAGGCCACCATAATGAAGTCTGTTTCTGATTGTTTGGTCAGAGACATTCACACTAGTGGCCTACTGGAAGTCATTTTCAGGGCTCTGGCTGTGGTCATACTGTTTCTCCTTGCACAAAGGAGCAGATACCAGTCCTGCTGATGGGTTAAGGACCTTCTATGGCCCTGTCCAGCTCTCCTAGAGCAAGTGCCTGTCTCCTGGAATCTTCTGCATGCTCTTGAAACTGTGCTGGGAGACACAGCAAACCTTCTGACAATGGAACGTATTGATGAGCCATCCTGAAGGAGTTGGACTGCCTGTACAACCTCTGCAGGGTCTAGGTATCGCCTTATGCTACCAGTAGTGACACTGACCCTAGCCAAATGCAAAACTAGCGAAAGACAGAACAGATGAGTAGGGAAAAAAATGTCAGTGGCCTCCACCTGTAAAACCATTCCTGTTTTGGGGGTTGTCTCATTGCTGCCCATCTAGTGCACCTGTTGTTAATTTCATTAACACTAGAGCAGCTGAAACTGATTACCAAACCCCTCTGCTACTTAACTGACCAGATCAATATCCCTGGAGTTTAATTGACTTGATGCTATACTCTGATTAAAAAGTGTTCCTTTATTTTTTTTTGAGCAGTGCACATGATTTCACTTGAAAATGAAAGGCCAAAATGGCCAAATATGACTTAAAGCAGAACTAAAGCCACTGATTTAAAGTGATTGTAAATGCTCACCTTGTAAAACAACTCATTCATTTTAAAATATAAATGAAAGGCAAAACAGTTGTGTATAGATATTAAAAAATATCATTATTATAGTCTCAGTTGCATAAGAGATAGCAGAAGAGAAACAGCAGGACACTGAACTTCCCAGTGTAAGGCTGTGTGTGTGGGGGGGGGGGAAAGAGGTGTCCGAATGAGACTGATCATTGGAGGGGAGCACACTGAGTTGCCAGCACGGCTAGAGAACTGACCACTGTGTGTTTTCCTGCTTAGTGTGGTCAGTTTTTAATAGGAAAGCAGGGAGGCTGTCCAGAGCACCAGGGATTTCACACAAATGAAGCAATACAAAGAGAACAGGATATTTTTTTCATATAAGTGCATGGTATAGCAGGCACATATCAGAAATACAAAATGTAAAGTGAAAGCAGTGGATGGGGGAGGTGGCTTTCTGAGTCCTGAGCTCACCACCTCCCCTTACAGGACAGTACCTGGCAATGCATTACCCGATGTGAATGCAGGCACTGTACTGCAGTTTTTAAAAATGGTGTGTGTGTGTGTGTGTGTGTAAGTAAAAATATGTGAGTGTAAAAGTATGTGAACCGCTTGCAATTTTACTGGTTTTCGGTACTAAATTGCCATAAAATGTGATCTGATCCCCATCTAAATCACAGCAATAAACAAACACAATGATAACATTGATTGATGATAACACACAAGTAATTTCTTGTGTCTTTATTGAACACATCCCTTAAACATTCACAATGCTGGAGGAAAAAGTAAGTGAGCCCATAGACTAATTACTTCAACAAAAGCTAATTGGAGTCAGTAGTTTGCGCACCTGAAGTCCAAATAATGAAATGAGTTTGGAGGTGTGGTTTAGAGCTAATTTGATTGATAAAAAACGCTCACATTTTAAGATCGCTGTTCATAAAAGCAGCTGAAGTGAACTATGCCTAGCATAAAAAGGAGCTCTCTGAAGACATACAATCAAGAATAGTTGATCTGCAAAGGGCTGGAAAGGGATACAAAGCAATTTCAAAGTGTTAAGGCATCCATCAGTTGATAGTGTGATGATCGCGGCGTCAGACCCCAGCCCTTCTCACCAAACTCATCACCGAAGGACTAGCTAATCTAAAAAATCTGTCACGTGTGTAACAATGCCACGCCCCACTTCACCCTGCACAAAGATTTTCCAGCTAAAGGACCACAATCTGTGTGCCGGCAGCCTGGGAGCAATTGTTACTGGGTCAGGTTAATTACGCAAGTAACCCTTCCCACTGCCACCACCTCCTTTTGTACAGAGAAAGAGGAAACTCGGCAATATCAGCAATAACACTGTGATGGTTGAATAATCGTCTGTATACCACTGTCACCGCAGGCAGGATATACAGAGGTTTAAACACACACAGTAGCGCTCTTCAGAGACAGGGGTTCTTAGTTTGCATTAAAGAGCTTTAGAAACAGTTCAAAACTTTCAGAAAGTAAGATTTATTACTAAAAGTTCAAAAGGGTGCAATAAAAATATTTACAGAAAAAGATGTAGCCAATATATATATATATATATATATACACTGTATAAATATACAGAGAGCAATAACACAGCTAAGAGATAACAGAAAGAAGTTTAGAGAGATAATGTACTTGCCGTCAGCCTTGGTTTAGCAGATCAAGTTTCCTGAGCAAAAGGGCCTTTATCTCCCAAAGTTGGTTCTGATGTTAAAAGGGAGAATTCTTCAACTTAGCTCAACTCAGCTTATCTTAGCTCCAAGCATAACAGCTTTTCTAGGAACTCAGCAGGGTGTCTCCTTGAAGCAGAGAACCAATCGCCTCATTTGGGGAGGGTGTTGGGCGGAGACCCAAGCTAGAACCAAAATCCCTCGCCGTTTATATCATGGTCGATAACTTACCCTCGGGGCATGTAACCGCCTAACCACTAGTAGATTAATATGCAGAAACATCTGCTGAACGTCTAGATATGAAATATGACATACCTGCTTGGGGCGTATAAGGAGATATCATTTTCTGCTCTCCTGTAGATTCCAGCTAAGGGGTGTAATATATCAGGCGACTTGTATTAAAGTGACCGATCTGAATATTTGCCTGGTCTCCTTGTAAGTCTAAGTCTTTCATATTCCAAGGTATGAAATCATAGGGGAAAATGGATTTTGAATGTGATGTCTGGTTTACGGTTTATCTTGAATGTCTTTGAAGCTCAGTGAAGGACTGGCTTTTGGCTTTACAATCCTTTTCCAAGCAAGAGTCTTACAGACATACGGGGGCCAGGCTAATTGGGGTTTATAACCATGAGCTCTCCCGCTGGGTCTTGATGCCTTTTGAACTCAGCATCCAGGGAGCACGTGTCACTCAACAGAGAGGGAGGGGGGATTTGGAGGAGAGAGAGAGATACAAGATGGAGGATCCTTAGCAAGATGGAGGACCGCGTCCATCTTTGTATGCACAATTGCTACAGATAGTTACATAAATTAAATATGAATGGAGATAATTTAGTAATGTGGCTACTTTTCCTAGAAGTGGGCACCCAGCCAGGATGACTCCCAAGGCACAATGCAGAGTCTTCAGTGAGGTAAAGAAGAACCCACGAGTAACAGCTAAAGGCTTGAAGACTTCACTGGAACTGGCAAACAACCTTGCTCATGACTCTAATCTATCATAAGTCTTGCTACATTCCTGAACTTTGCCAAACATTACCTTGACAATCCACAATGCTACTGGTAACATTTTTTGTGGACTGATTACCCAAATGTTGAATTGTTCGGAAAGAATACTCAGCACTATGTATGGCCCAAAAAGGGCACACCTTACCACCAAAACTTAGCACTATATATGGCGCGAAAATGGCACAACTTACCACCATCAAAACATCATCTCAGTAGTGCTGTATGGTGGAGGGAACATCATGATTTGGGCATTGAGGTGAAAATAAACTTCCAAAGTTACCAAAATATCCTACAAGATAATGTCAGGGTGACTGCCCACCAGCTGAATCTTAGTAGTTTGGTGATGCCGCAGGACAATGACCCTGAACATCAAAATAAATCTACCACAGACTGGCTTCAGAAAAAGAAAAGGCACCTCTTGAAGTAGCCCAGGCAGAGTCATGGCTGTGAGGAGGCATTGTATCACTTTTTCACCACTTGATTTAACCCTGTAATGTCACACTACCATGCTGCAATTGCATGCATTGCCCACGATTGTGGTGTGGCACCATGGAACTCAATTGACGAGCTTGAAAATTGCCTAAAGCCCTGAACAGGTTGACTTTTGATAATGCCTCATTTATATTAATTTGTTTCAAAGGCCTCGTTCACATGGCTGATTACTTGTGTACCTTCTACATGGCCATGTTTTGCCAGCATGGGGATGCACAAGTGTTGGGTACATCCCCATGCCTGCAGTCCCATAGATGTCTATTGAGAAACGCAGCTCCACTGACACAACACTTGTGTCTCAGTATGACATTCGTGTGGGTGTTGGTGCATGTCCCAATAGACATCTATCAGACTACTGCCAAAATCTGTGAATCCCCATGCCAGCAAAACAACCCTGCATGAGGCATAAAAGTAATCGACCATGTGAACAAGGCCTAATAAATATAACGAAAATACATTTATTGATCATCTACATTTTATCAAATAATTTTTATTCGTGGGATTCATTGTTTTTCCAACAATAGAAATGATAAATTAATTATGTTTAAGGACTATTTTACCAGTAGATATTTAAATTGTATTTTTGACTTGTTGCACCAGTTCTGTTAGTTTCAGACAGAATAACAGAGGTGTCTGTACCATGTACATGAATCTGGGACTATTTATTCCACTGTTCATAGACAGGAAACTGGTGTAAAACATCAGTCTTTGTGAATTCCCCTTATTGTATTTCAAGGAATGTTTCTTAACTCCAAAAAATGAATTTCTTGAAATGATAGCTCCACAACATAAATAAACGATATTAGTCAGTACGTGCCAAATAGAATACTAATTCTGATGAATAGCTTGTGCAACAGCTAGTATTGCAGAATTTAATCATTGAAGCCCAGCTATATATATAAATGCCATAAGTTGTTATTTGGATAGAAAGCCAGCCCTCTAAGTTGTGTATCTGCTTTATGTTCAGCAGTAATCCTTATAATGTTTGCTTGAATTTGCTAAAGCTGCTGAGTTCTGCATGTATTTCAGTTTGCTACTGTTAAGATGGCATGTTAAAATAGCATTTTATTTGGACACTTCTCTATGAAACTTACCATTCAGAAGGCAGTGTGCGCACCCACTTCCAGAAATGTAACAGAGGTCCACAAACATAATTAGTGCCTGACTGAGTCCTTTCATCTATATGCTGCAGTTTTAAAGCTGCAGAGCAAGCTAGCCAGGAAATCATTTTCAAAATCACTTTTGTGCCTCCATAGTACACTAAGAAAACTATTCATCAAATACTGCTGGAGGCAACTTTATTGGAGAAAAAAACAACTCTATGGGATAAACCAAGCTGGAAGTTTGTTTGACTAAACGGCAAAATCCATTCAACTGTGAACTCTTCACCATATGCTTTGATCTGTCTCTGATGGCAAAAGCTGGGCAGAATTAACTAATTAATGAATCATAATCCACTACAGAAACCAATAATATGTTGTAATTTCAAGTGTAAAGGCTATGAAGGTTGCCATTGCTAACTTTCTAAAATTCCAGTTGTTTTGCTTTCGGCTGACCTGGAACAGCAATACAGCTCAGGAAATTCAGAGTAAGTTTAAACTCCATGTTTATTTCCAATTAATGACAAGGAAAAGCAATGAAGTCACAAGATCACCAAGATAGCCAAGGATACAGTATTTTTAGACAGTGCGGTCACCCATAGTACTCTCTATACATCCTCCCTATAGGTTTCCTTTAAAATGCAAATTAACTGACACATTTTGCTCTATTGCACATATAATCCTTTGTATCTAATATTCTCAACATCCCCTACACAGCATCTGAACTTGACCATTCAATAGTTTCTAAACTGAGAGGGGATACAACATGCATAAATACATGAGTGTACGTGAGTGTATACATGGGCATTTCAGTCTCCATGTGTCAGTATAGAAGTTGTGATAGTCTCATGTTTGTAGACCTTGGTTAGGTCAGGAAGAGTTTGGACAGCATGAGTTTCGGGAACCATATAAATATATGTCAAGGAGCAGATCTGTAATACTAAGTTGTGGCTAAAACAACTTTGTACCACAGTAATTACCACATGTTGTACAGAAAAAATACATTTAAAATGTTGACAGTAGCTATTTGGGATGATTTACTAAAGCATATGTGCATACGCCAGCACATCAACCACACACACAGACATCTGTGTTGTCCTCAAAAGTTACCCTGGCGAAAATCGTGAAGTTTTGGCATTGTTATTGAAATATGACTGAGCATGCCATAAAGCTGTCTTTTATTTAAGGATAGTGATTTTATGAAGCCATTTATTATCACATAGTAGTTTGGCTCATTTATTAATTCACATTGATAACAGAAATCACCCAAATGGCCCTGATCAAAAATTTATATATCCTGGAATGTTTGGCCTTGGTACAGACACACAAGGTGACACACACAGGTTAAAATGGCAATTAAAGTTAAATTTCCCACATCTGTGGCTTTTTAAATTGAAATTAGTGTCTGTTTATAAATAGTCAATGAGTTTGTTAGCTCTTACATGGATGCAATGAGCAAACTAGTTACTGAGCCATGGGGAGCAGAAATGAGCTGTCAAAAGACCTACGTAACAAAGTAAAACAATTTTATAAAGATGGAAAAGGATATTAATATGTATCCAAAGCCTTGAATATGTCAGTCAGCACTGTTCAATCACTTTTTAAGAAGTGGAAAATTTGTGGACCTCCTGAGACCATGCCAAGGTCAGGTAATCCAACAAAGATTGCAGCAACAACTACCAGAAGAATTGATTCAGATACAAAGAAAACCCCACAAGTAACCTCAAGAGAGGCTGCTTTGGAAAAAGATGGTGGAGCACAATACGATGATACTTGAACAAAAATGAGCTGCTTGTTCAAGTTGCCAGAAAGCAGCCTTTACTGCACCAATGCTGCAAAAATCCCAGTGAGGCGTGTCAAGATATTGTCAGGCATATTATAACCAGGCTTTTTTTGGCATTGGCGCAGTAAAGGCTTCATTCTGGCAACTTGAACATGCAACTTATTTTTGTTCAAGTATCATTGTATTGTGCTCCTTAAAAACAACCACACCATCTTCCAGAGCATCCTGTATTTACCTGTGAATTGTTCTTTGTATCCCAAACAATTCTTCAGGCAGTTGTGGCTACAATCTTCCTTGGTCTTCCTGATTTTGACTTGGTATTAAGAGATCCCTAAATTTTCAACTTCTTAAGCGATTGAACAGTACTGCCTGGCATATTCAAGGCTTTGAATATCTTTTTATATCCTTTTCCATCTTTACAAAGTTCCATTACTTTGTCACACAGGTCTTTTTACAGTTCTTTTCTGCTCCCCATTTTTATTTATTTATTTATTTCGGGTACTTATATATCGCCGTCAATTTTACGCAGCACTGTACACATATATTGTACATTCACATCAGTCCCTAACCCAAAAGGTGCGTACAATCTAAGGTGGCTCAGTATCTAGCCTGCTCAGTACATCCACATGAGAGCTAACAAACTCATTGACTATTTATATACAGACATTATTTTAAATTAATTTAAAAAGCCTCAGATGTGGGAAATTAACATCTAATTGCCATTTTAACCCATGTGTGTCACCTTGTATCTGTACCAATACCAAACATTCCAGGGTATGTAAACTTTTAATCAGGGCCATTTGTGTGATTTCTGTTATCATTACGATTTAAAAAGGAGCCAAAGAAGTATGATAATAAATGGCTTCATAAAATCACTATCCTTTAATAAAAGACAGATTATTTTGCCATGGTCTGTCATATTTTCAAAATCAATGCCAAAATGTCCTGATTTCTGCCAGGGTATGCAAACTTTTGAGCACAACTGTACTTCCATTGTATGCTATGCAGTGTGTACAGATACACTTGTATAGGCTACAGCACACATATGCTGAATTTACTAACAAGTATGAGCTGTGCACAGGTACATACATACACTCATGCATAAAATGGTTCAGAAATGAGTTATTGAACTTTGGTATTTCTAGCAAGATTCTTTCAAATAATGGTGTTATTGTTAATGTTCCAACTAATATAAGATTGCATTTGGTGAATATCAGTATATCCATGTTATAATAGTTTGCTTTGTGTATGAGAACAAGCACGTAGTTGAAGGATGCTCACAACTCATATGGTGGGGGGGGGTGATTTAGGAAAACTGTAAGCTAACCTACCCTGTGAAAAGGTAACAAGGATTATAATTGTGAATTTGGCTTTATTAACAGAAAATTCCACTTGCACAAAAAATTGCCTTTCCATTCCAATATGCAGATACTACAGTGTCCTAAAACAAAAAAAAAGTGTCATGTGAATGCGAAAACTACAAGTCCCAGCAGTCTTTGTTGCTGTCAGCTTGTAGTTCTCAATGAACTACCAGGCTGCTGTGAGCGTTGTGGTAGTTCATTAAGTCTTCCTGTCAGTAAATATTGGCTTCCCTGTATGTGGTACAAGGAAACAGATACACTGACAGTCTGCAGGAGACCTGTATGACATCAGCGGTCTGCTGATCACTGGTGCAATGCTTTACAGGCTCCAAAAACAAAAGATAATAAATGCACATATTTTTACCTGCAAAAAAATGTGCATTATTATTATTTATTTTTAATGGTGAACGTATCCTTTAACTATTCCTGCAGAAGCCATTCCAGTGTTTAGAGACCCTGTGGATAAAAGAGTGAAAGCCCTATCTAAAACTCTATCCTTCCTTACAGGCAGGGCAGTTCATTTTTTTTTCCTGGTTCAGCCTTGGGTACCCAGAGAACAATAATTTGACAGTGCACCTGCAATAATGTGACAAATTATGGGTATGGCAAATTGCGCCAACAATGGGAGGGACCTAAAACGTGACTTTACTTACTGTGTATTTATTATAGGTACTTATATAGAGCCATCAATTTATGCAGCACTTTACATATATATAGTGCATTCACATCAGTCCCTAACCCTCAGGGGTGTACAATCTAAGGTCCCTAACTTACATTCATACATAAATATACTATGGCCAATTTAGACATGAGCCAAATTCATCTACCAGCATGTCTTTGGAGTGTGGGAGGAAACTGGAGTACCCAGAGGAAACCCGCGCAGGCACAGGGAGAACATGCAAACTCCAGGCAGGTGGTGCCGTGGTTGAGATTCGAACCAACGACCCTAGTACTGCCAGGTGGAAGTGTACACAGTAATATTATTATTATTTTTTATTATTATTATACAGTATTTATAAAGCGCCAATAGTTCGCTCAGCGCTGTACATTACAAAGGGGGACAGAACAAGTGACAGAACAATACCAATACAATGCAAAACATGAGGGGATTGAGGACCCTGCTCTTTCGAGCTTACAATCTAGGCTTAGTCCTTGTACTCAATAAATGTGCTTTAAAAACTGTTCTACAAGCGAGAGTCTAACATGTACAAACTTCAGCACATTCATTAATTAACCAGCATCTATTGTACGACATAGCATAAATAGTGCAGGTGTCAGGAGTATGTTATATACTGCCTAGCATATGCAATTCCCTTTAGGCAGAACTCTACTGGTGGCAGCAGATCCCTGTGACAGCAAGCAAGTATGAAACACATAAGGCCTCTTAGCACTCTGATGCTGCAGATGTTCTCTTGTTGCCAATCAATCTCACATACTCTGTTCTAACCAAGCAGGAGGTAGCCAGTAATGCTTTGGGCCTTCCTCTCAAACGCGGCATCCATGTGGACCTCTGGCTCAGCAGACCATCCCCTGATGGCTAATCACATAGTCTGGATGGAGATGGAAGAGCAGGCCCCACTATCCCTATAGCACAGTGGAGGGGTTAAGCTCCTTATGACTTTAAATTGTTCATTTGAGCCAAGCAGGTCAAAAAGAGCAATTTTCTTTACTAATAAACGTGCCTGCTGTCAGCTGTAAACTGTATGTAGCCTCAGCTATATAAAGTATACCGAGCGGTGTTCCTGCAGGGGGATGGGAACTTCCCATTTCATTCCAAGAACAAAATCAATTTGGGTTGAGAGCTACTCAGCCTTTCCCAAGAAACCTTGTATTTTATCAATGCATAAAAAGCTTCCTCTCATTGGCTGAAGCAGGGATCATGACGTTATCCACTTGGCTCACTCAATTAGAAGAAGCTTTGTATTCGTTGATATAATACAAGGATTTCTGTGAATGGCTGAGCAGCACCCAACCCAATTGAATTTAGTTCCAGGAATGATGTGGGAAGCCACTATTCTGCTGTTGGAACACAGCGTTGTATACTGTATTCAGCTGATGCTCTTTACAGTATACACAGTGCCCCCAGCATTAACATCTGTTGGTGATGCAAACATGGAGTTAGGCTTCAAAGTCTGGTTTATAAAGAGGTCAGTTTGTCAGGCTCTTCACAGAGTGGCTCTTCTTTATATTCTGGGATGAGCTGCAGGCTGCTGGCTAATTGGGGTGTCTCTTTTGTCCATTGGTCCCATCAATAACCTCTACTTTTTCAAACTGCGCCCCCCTTCCTGCACTTTCTCCTTGCAGGGCCAAATCAGGCTCTCCTTTCCCTCTACACTGTCCTATCAGCAGGGCTGGCATTAGAGATCATGGAGTCCTTTACAGACTACCTTGCAGGGCCCCCTCTTGGGCACCCAGTCTAGAATTATGAGTGTGACACAACTGCATTAACAGTTGAAGGGGATTAAAACTTAAAGGAGAAGTACAGTCAAAGCTCTTTTGGCTGTACTTCTTCTCCTGTAGATCACAGGAGTGCAGTTTGTTCTGCACTCCTGTGACCTGCTTTCAGCTAAAAATTGGGCTGAAGCTCGCTGTCGGCTGATGTCACTCAGCTGATCCAGGCTGGGGAAAGATCCCGACTTTAAAGTCGGGATCCACCCCAAAGTCTGGAGCGGCACCTGGCTTAGCCTCTCAGTGATCTGGTGAGGGCCTGAGCCAGATCCCTCCACAGCCCAGTAGACACAGGGGGGGCAGAGTGCCTGTGAGAACCCAGTGATCAGCGTTCAGGTGATCGCTGAGTTCTCACCCTTAGAGCCAGGGGGGCAGATGCAGCATCGGACCAATGCTGCATCCAACTAGGTAAGTATGATTTTAAAAAAAAAACTAATTCCCACAATTCTCTTTTAAGCCTATGTACAGAGTGCAGGTATCAGAAGTAATGTACAACTGACGGGTATATGTAATGTACTATACATACTGCAAAGCTCAAAGTGGGTAAGGTACAGAATGCAGGGGTCAGGAATGTGTAGTACACAAAGCGTAAAGGTCAGGATTGTGTAGTACAAAGCGTAGAGGTCAGGATTGTGTAGTACAAAGTGTAGAGGTCAGGATTGTACAGTACAAATTGTAGAAGTCAGGATTGTGTAGTGCACAAAGTGTAGAGGTCAGGATTGTACAGTACAAAGCATAGAGGTCAGGATTGTGCAGTAGAAAGTGTAGAGGTCAGGATTGTGCAGTAGAAAGTGTAGAGGTCAGGATTGTGCAGTAGAAAGTGTAGAGGTCAGGATTGTGCAGTACAAAGCATAGAGGTCAGGATTGTGCAGTACAAAGTGTAGAGGTCAGGATTGTACAGTAGAAAGTGTAGAGGTCAGGATTGTGCAGTAGAAAGTGTAGAGGTCAGGATTGTGTAGTACAAAATGTAGAGGTCAGGATTGTGTAGTACAAAGGGTAGAAGTCAGGATTGTGTAGTACAAAGTGTAGAGGTCAGGATTGTGTAGTACAGTGGTGGGCAACCTTTTTTTTCAACTGAGCCAAATCTCGCCAAAACCACGATTGAAATTTATTTTGAGAGCCACATTTTTAAAACTGAAAATACATAGGATGGTACACTGTTTTTAGTTTCAATAAGTTTTTATAGTAATTCATCCCCCATAGTAATTCATCCCCCATATAGTAATTCATCCCCCATATAGTAATTCATCCCCCATAGTAATTCATCCCCCATATAGTAATTCATCCCCCATAGTAATTCATCCCCCATATAGTAATTCATCCCCCATAGTAATTCATCCCCCCTATAGTAATTAATCCCCCATATAGTAATTCATCCCCCATAGTAATTCATCCCCCATATAGTAATTCATCCCCCATATAGTAATTAATCCCCCATATAGTAATTCATCCCCCATAGTAATTCATCCCCCATATAGTAATTCATCCCCCATATAGTAATTCATCCCCCATAGTAATTCATCCCCCATATAGTAATTCATCCCCCATATAGTAATTCATCCCCCATAGTAATTCATCCCCCATATAGTAATTCATCCCCCATAGTAATTCATCCCCCATATAGTAATTCATCCCCCATAGTAATTCATCCCCCATATAGTAATTCTTCCCCCATATAGTAATTCATCCCCCATATAGTAATTCATCCCCCATATAGTAATTCATCCCCCATAGTAATTCATCCCCCCTATAGTAATTAATCCCCCATATAGTAATTCATCCCCCATAGTAATTCATCCCCCATATAGTAATTCATCCCCCATATAGTAATTAATCCCCCATATAGTAATTCATCCCCCATAGTAATTCATCCCCCATATAGTAATTCATCCCCCATATAGTAATTCATCCCCCATAGTAATTCATCCCCCATATAGTAATTCATCCCCCATAGTAATTCATCCCCCATAGTAATTCATCCCCCCTATAGTAATTCATCCCCCATATAGTAATTCATCCCCCATATTAATTCATCCCCCATATTAATTCATCCCTCATATAGTAATTCATCCCCCATATTAATTCATTCCCCATATAGTAGTAGTAAGTAAGTAGCAAGTAGTAAGCCAAGTCCCCCCTGTGTCAATTCACTTACCTCTGCGCGTTCTTCTCGCCGTGTTCCCGCGCCGTTCCGGTCTTCAGGGCGGACTGTGAGAGGAGCCTAGCTCCTCTCACGTTCGTCACGCTGCCCCGCCTACACACATCCTGACAGCCAATCACTGGCTATCAGGATGTGAGTGGCAGCGAGACTGGCCAATCATTGCATTTGAGCGCGCTGCCCTGGCTGTTTTTTCTTTGGATCATGCTTCGCGGGCCGGATTAAAAGGTCCGCCGGGCCGTAGTTTGCCCATTGCTGGGCTAGCTGCAGAGTCCTGACTTTTGGGGCGGCCGCCCGAGAGGAGGGAGGGGTGCGGGCGCCCGGCACACAGAAGAGCCGCATTACAGTGTGTAAAGAGCCGCATGTGGCTCGCGAGCCGCGGCTTGCCGGCCACTGGTGTAGTACCATTTGTAGAGGTCAGGACTGTGCTGTACAAAGTGTAGAGCTCAGGATTGTGTAGTAGATAGTGTAGAGGTCAGGATTGTGTAGTACAAAGTATAGAGGTCAGGATTGTGTAGTACAAAGTATAGAGGTCAGGATTGTGTAGTACAAAGTGTAGAGGTCAGGATTGTGTAGTACAAAGTGTAGAGGTCAGGACTGTCTAGTACAAAGTGTAGAGGTTAGGATTGTGTAACTCACAGAATGCAAAGGTCTGGAATAATGTACAGAGCGTAGGGGTCAGGAGTGCATAAATCACAAAATGAATGGTCATCTATTTGTCTTTAAAGGGTCAGCACTTTCAGACAAATAATTTTACCCATTTAACCACTTCAATACTCTGCATTTTCACCCCCTTCCTGCCCAGGCCCATTTTCAGCTTTCAGTGCTGTTGCGCTTTGAATGACATTTGCGAGGTCATGCAACACTGTACCCATATGAATTTTTTTGCATTTGTTTTGAGACAAATAGAGCCTTCTTTTGGTGGTATTTGATCACCACTGGGTTTTTAATTTTTTGCTAAACAAATGAAACAAGACTGCAAAATTGTGAAAAAAAAACATTTTTTCTTAGTTTCCGTTATAAAATTTTGCAAATACGTAATGTTTCCGCTTCACTGATGTGCACTGATGAGGCTGCACTGCTGGGCACTGATAAGCTGCACTGATGGGTACTGATGAGGCTGTATTGATAAGGGGCACTGATGGGCACTGATATGCTGCACTGATGGGGCTGCACTGATGATCAGTGTAAACCATGTATTGACAGCCTTGCCAGACATCAGATCTTCTTTTCTCACACAGGCAGAGTGTGTGAGGAAAGGACTGCCGATAACCGGCAAGTCTGTTTGCGTGTGATCAGCTGTGATCGGGCACAGCTCATCACATGGTAAAGGGTGCTGTGATTGCCCCTTTACCCTGATCTGTGATCAGCTGTGTGCAAAGGACACAGCGGTCACAGAGCACGCACAATGCTCTCCCAGAATAAGACAACCGCACTATAGCCATCTTTAGGCTATAGTGTGGTATTAAGGTGGTTAAGGTCTCTTTCACTTGGATGGTTGGGGGCAGTATTGTTATTAAAGGGGGGCACAGGCTATGCACTGTACAGGCACTTCCGTTCACATATAGGCATTCTGAATCGCGGGTGGAATCACTGCGTTTCTGCCAGTGATTTCAAATGTGAAATTGCTCATCAGCGTGTTCAGGTGCCATACATTTCAATGCCACCTGAAAATGCCTAGCAATACTTCCGTGACTTATTTGTTTGCGCAATCGCATCGTGATTATCACATGAAAAATCATGCAGCACTCATGGCAGCATCACCCCACGTTTTCAGGTGCCATTGAAATGAATGGCATCTGAACACGCTGATGAGTGATTTCACATTTTAACAGCACATTTTGAAATCGCAGTGCAGAATTGAGGCGATTCCGCCCACAATTCAAAACGTCTATGTGAATGGATTTCCATTGAGGAAAAAAGCTTTATGATCCTACCTCACCTTGTTCATTGCAGGAGCTTCACTCTTTTCATTTCAAGAGTTTGTCTGCATGCTTCTTTCCACATCACAATCACCGCTCCATCCCACACCCATACTGACAGGAAGCTTGCACTGACCGATTTAGTTGCAGTGATGGACAGCACACTGTGTACCCATTGGCTGAGAAGGCAGCAGGAGGCGGTACTGCACCGCCCTTTCTTGCCTCCTCAGCCAATGGGTAGCTGAAGCTGCATAAATCCTTCCCTCCTGACATCACCCTGCACTGGTATGTGTGGCCATGCGGCTTCCGCGGTTCCCACAGCTGAAAGACTTCACTAGTCCAGCTGCTGTGCCTTTGTCTTAGACCCCCCCATCTTCGCCCCTGTTTGCAGGCCCTGCCATGCAACCTGTTGTTGTGACTATGTCCATCTACTATCTACTCAAGCTGTTTGGTTCAAGGTCATGTCTCATTATCCTGGACCTATACTGATGGATTCTTCTGTTCTCCAATGACTGGAGTTCCTGCCATTGGCCCTGTGCTTTTTTGTTGATAGGCTAGTTGAAACGTATCACCAAAATATTCAGAATGATTCTCCTGTTGCTTCAAATGTTAGTTTGCAAAGCTCCGATCACAAAGGGGGAAGAGTACCCTTTTGCTCTGGAAAAAGAAGGCAAAAACTCCAGCAGGAAAAACTTGTGCTTCAAAAAAGAGTTCCCTTAATTTCCCCCAGGCCTCAGTTCTGCCATAAGACTTGGACCCCCACATCCACCAAGTGCAAGTGCAAGTCCTCCTCTCAATGAGAGTGGGTCTTCGCAGCCATATGGTCCAGGACTTTTCAGACACTTGAATCCGGAACATTGTGTCCAAGGTAGACCAACTGATGTCTTTATGTCTACATTGTTCCATGTTGTCAAACTTGCCAACTTCTCCACAAAGTTTTGTGGAATTTTACACTGCTGTAGGACAGCTCCTCTCTAAAGGGGTTACAAAGATAATCCTGGAGAAGGAGAGTTTCTATTCAAAGTTGTTTACCATCTCCAAGGCAAAAGGAAGCTTCTTCCTTATACAGGATCTCAAAGTTCTCAACACCTTTGGGGTCATCAGTGGTGTACCCCAGGGTTCAGTGTTGGGACCCTTACTTTTTAATATATTTATAAACGATATAGGGTCTGAGATTAAAAATACCATTTCAGACTTTGCAGATGACACCAAGCTGCGCAGTGGAATAATGTCCTTACTGGATGTCTTCAACTTACAAAATACTTACTTAGCAAAATCCTCTCTTGTATTAAAAGAGGTATAGACTCCAGAGAGAGAGATATCATATTACCCCTGTATAAATCATTAGTAATACCTCATCTGGAATATGCAGTTCAGTTTTGGGCACCAATTCACAAAAAGAACATTGGGGAACTTGAGAAAGTACATAGAAGGGCAACTAAACTGATACGAGGCATGGAGGAGATCAGCTATGAGGAAAGATTAGGAACTGAATTTATTCTCTCTTGAGAAGAGGAGATTAAGGGGGGATATGATCAACATGTATAAATATATCAGTGGTTCATATAGTGAACTCGGTGTAGAGCTGTTCACCCTGAGGTCATAACAGAGGACAAGGGGGCACTCTTTATGTCTGGAGGACAAGAAACTTAATCTCCAAACACGGAAAGGTTTCTTCACAGTGAGAGCTGTGAAAATGTGGAATAGACTCCCTCAAGAGTTGGTTCTGGCCAGCTCAGTGGATTGCTTCAAAAAAGGCCTGGATTCTTTCTTAGATACACAGAATATAACTGGATATTAACATTTATAGGTAAAGTTGATCCAGGGAATATCCGATTGCCTCTCAGGGGATCAGGAAGGATTTATTTTTCCCAGCAGGCGCAAATTGGATCGTGCTTTGCTGGGGTTTTTTTCTTTCCTTCCTATATATAGGATTATATCTTCTTTTTTTTTTTATATGGTTGAACTGGCTGGACTTTTGTCTTTTTTTCAGCCGGTCTAACTATGTAACCTTTCTCCACGTAACAAAGTTTAGTATTGAACTTATGAGATCAGTTGCAATTGCTTCCTTCCACCTGAGGGCCTCTGTGGACATTAGAGTAGAATTCTAGGCAAAACCTTTTTTCTTTTTGGCTAGAGCAAGGGAGGGTTATAACCCCTGTCAGATATTTTTTGCCATCTGTATTCTGTTGCAGAGATTTCCCTTCACTACTTGTGCCACAGCCAAAGAAGAAGTAAGAGGAAATCCCTAAAAATTAAGGGATTTCCTTGGGGACCCCCAGGTCACCAGAATTAGTGTCCCATCTATTATGTTTCTGAGGACAACCCAAAAGTTTAGATTTTCTTTTATTTTCACTTTCAATGATAGTGGTAAACAGGACAAATAGAGAGGGTGAATCTCCCTAACAGAGACCAACAAGTGTTTTTAATCCCTCTGCATTTTATTTATGTTTTGAGCTTAGTTATACTTTAAGGATGTCTACTTGCATATCCCCATCTTCCTGGCATATCAATGGTACCTATATTTTTCTGTGGGCATGCAACATTACCAGAGACCTTCTTCTGAGGAAACAGTCAGCTCAGGTTATGTCAGTCAATATCAAATGAACAGTTCAGACCCAGCAGGAATTCAGATAGATCCTAAATCACCAGAAACCATCACTTGCAGTATCCGGGTCTGGTCCTGTTCGAAGTTTTTCTTCCTCAGGACAAGCACTAGTATTTCCACTCCCACATTCATACGCTACAGTCCAAGTGCCAACCAATCCTCCAGTTTTCCATGAAGATCTTTGGCCTTGTGGTGTCCTCCTTCAAAGTAGTTCCTTATTCACAAATCTTCTCTAGATGATTGCAACTCAACATTTTGGCAGTATAGGACAAAAGGGCACAGTCTCTGAATTGTCCTATACGCCTAACCAGCAGGATGCGGCTTACCCTTACATGGTGAGTCACCAGATCAGCGCTGGTATCAAGAAAATCTTTCCTCCTAATGGTTTTGAAGGTGGTCATGATGAATACCAGTCTGTCAGGGTGGGAAGGTGTTCCATGTACCCCCTAGGTACCAGGAATTTTACCTAGAGGGTACCTTGAAGCAAGCTTGTCTCACAATCAACATACCAAGCTCAAGGCACTTCAGTTATCCCTCCTTCACTAAGCCTCTCATCATTCAATCAGAATCCAGTCAACTAAAACCATGGCAGATACTTCCATCAACCATTAATAGGAAACAGAAGCTTCCTCAAAGGTAAGCGAATCTGACTCTGGTTTACGCAAAATTTCAAGTTCCAGCTCTGATCGCTGTGCACATCCCAGATGTGGAAAATTGGCAAGCTGACTCTCTCAATTGTCACCATCTGGATACCAGAGAGTGGTCTCTTGACCTACAAGGTAATTTTTAATTTGCAGGTGAGGTACATCAGACGTGGACCTTCTGGTCTCCAAGTTCAACAACAAACTAAGCAGGTTTGTGTCCAGATCCAGGGATCCTCTAGTCATCTAGTCCTGGATTAAAGCAGTTCTCCAGTGTCATTTGAAAAAATTAAAAGGCAGCAGCTACAAAAACTGTAGCTGCTGACTTTTAAGCAACAGCTACTTACCTGTCCCAGGATCCAGCGATATCCTCACCTAGGCCTGTATTCGGTCCTCAGCACCAGCATCTTAACTGTGGGCAGCCTGCTGTGAATGCTCACAGAATGCAAGCTGTGCTATGTCTTGTGAATGGTCCCGCAGTCTTCTGGGACCTGTGACATATTCCGGAGGTCTGCGGGTGGGGGGTGGGGGGAACTTCCACTCAGATCTCCTAGGCCGAGGGGAGACCAGGTACCCACTCCCTCCCCCCAAAAAATCAGGTGGGTGTGCGGGAGGAGAAACAGCAGAACTTCCCCTTTTGGGTGAATTCTGCTTTAAAATGGAGGGCATTCCAGTGATTCTTATCATCACACCAAACTGTTCCAGGAGGACATTCTACTTGGACAATCACCAGGCTCTTGGCCGACTCTTCTTGGGCCCCCCTTAGATTGTCTAGATCTTCTATCCCAAGGGCTAGCTTATCACACTGCTTCCTGAATGCTTATTTTGATGGCGTGGCTGTTAAAACCCAGGTCCTGAGGGGCAGGTGCCTCTTAAATTTTGACATCCCTATGCTTTTGAAGACTTCAAAATCAACTTCTCAAAAATTCTATCACTTGGTGTATTTTTTCTGGCACAAGTAAAAGAAGTTCAATCACATGGGATGCACCCTGTCTTTTCTGCAGTCTGTTATGGATTTATGTGTGGTCTTGAGTACCATCAAGGGTCAAATCTACAGTGAAGATCTTCATGCAGCGTGTCACTAATATTGTTCCTCCTGTGCATTTCTAGGTAACTCCATGGGATCTCAATGTGGTTTTGTCAGTCATTCAGAAACTGCAACCTATTAGGGATATTCCTCTGTCTTGTGTGGTTGCCTTCTTCCTCACTGTCACTTCTTCAAGGCGAGTTTCTGAGTTGGTGGCTTTAACCTGTAAAGAGCCTTTTCCTGTCTAACACAATTACTCATTTGTTTTCTTTTTCTAACAAGGTGATTTCTTCCCTTCACCCTAACAAGTACATTGTTCTACCATCTCTCTGTGCTTCCCAAAACTTCCTAAGGAAATTTCCCTCTATTGTCTGGATGTGGCATTTCTCTCCTTTCTATAGTCTGACTCTCTTTTTGTCATTCTAAAAGTTCACCATTGGGAATAGTTTACTTCTTGTTCCACTATTGCTAGGTGGATTTGTCAGCTACACTAGATCATTTATTGGTTCTTGGGATTTCACCTCCAGGCATCTGTTTTTCAGAATTGCAATGCTGCCTCCTGGTCTTCCGTTCACGTGTTTAAGTGTTACCAGGTGCACATTCAGGCTTTAGCTGATACTGGCTTTGATTGTAAGGTTGTTCAAGAAGCTCTGTAGGTTCTGTTAACCTGTTGGTTGCCCACACTTAAACTGGGAGGGCAACCAACCATAAACTGCTTTTGGATTTCCAAATGTCCCATATGTCCCATAACATATGTTTAAAAAAATCGATTTTTGGACTTACCATAAAATCCTTTTCTTGGTGTACACTACTGGACAAAGGTCCATCCACTCTGTCTTTATGATCAAATCCTGTTATTGCTTACAACAAAACTGAGGCTTGCTAGAAGTGGGAGAGATTATGCTTGGCTGTCCTTACAGCTCTTGCTTGTCCTGTCTAATCTTCTGAAGGCAGTAGCATAACCCCAATGTGTCCAGATACTTCTCTTGTATCCAATAATGTACTCTAGGAACAGGATTTTAGGTAAGCCAAAAATCCTATTTCTCTGCCTCTGTGATTGGTTTATTGCTTTTTCCAAAAGCCTGTCCAGAGCTGAAAGTTAATTTACATTAAACTTTAATTTAATTTAAAGTTTATTTCCCTGCTACACTTTTGTTGAGATATACTGTATTTCAGGACTCTTTTCTCCTAAAGTGTGTGCATGTATGCACTATATTGCCATAATTATTGGGACACCCCTCTAGATCAGGATCAGGATTCAGGTGTTCAAATCACCTCCATGGCTACAGGTGTATAAAATCAAGCACCTAGGCATGCAGACTGCTTCTATGAACATTTGTGAAAAAATGGGCCACTCTCAGGAGCTCAGAGAATTCAAGCGTGTTACCGTGATAGGTTGCCACCTAAAAAGTCCGTCCGTGAATTTTCCTTGCAACTAAATATTCCATGGTCAACTGTTAGTGGTATTATAACAAAGTGGAAGCAACTGGGAACAACAGCAACTCAGCCATGAAGTGGTAGGCCACATAAAATGACAGAGCGTGGTAAGCACATGCTGAAGCACACAGTTCACAGAAGTCGCCAACTGTCTGCAGAGTCGATAGCTAAACACCTCCAAACTTCATGTGGCCTTCAGATTAGCACAACAACAGTGCATAGAGAGCTTCATGGAGTGGGTTTCCATGGTTGAGCAGCTACATCCAAGCCTTACATCACCAAGTGCAATGCAAAGTATCGGATGCAATAGTGTAAAGCACGCCGCCACTGGACTCTAGAGCAGTGGAGACATGTTCTCTGGAGTTACAAATCATGTTTCTCTGGTAATTCAATGGACGTGTCTGGGTTTGGCGGTTGCCAGAACGGTACTTGCCTGATTGCATTGTGCAAAATAAAATTGGGTGAAAGGGGATTATTGTGTGGGGTTGTTTATCAGGGGTTGGGCTTGGCCCCTTATTTCCAGTGAAGGGAACTCCTAAGGCATCAGCATACCAAGACATTTTGGTATGGGGTCCATAAAGACATGGATGAACGAGTTTGGGGGGGTGGAACTTGACTGGCCTGCACCTCAACCTGAAAGAACACCTTTGGGATGAATTAGAGCGAAAACGGCCAGCCAGGCCTTCTTGTCCGACATCAGTGCCTGACCTCACAAATGCGTTTCTAGAAGAATGGTCAAACATTCCCATAGACACACACCTAAACCTTGTTTACAGCCTTCCCAGAAGAGTTGAAGCTGTTATAGCTGCTAAGGGTGGACCAACTCAATATTGAATCCAACGGACTAAGACTGAGATGCCATTGAAGTTCATGTGCATGTTAAGACAGGTGTCATAATACTTTTGGCAATATAGTATATATACTGTATATCGATACAATTGCATCTCAAAATCAGTAGGATGTGTTAAGCTGCAAGTAAACATGTTGCCCCTGAAGTTGATGTGAAAAAATTGGTATCACAGTTTATGGGGTTTATGGTCAGGGTGCCCATGCTGACCCCTGTCTACAGCCAAAAGCACCTACAGTGGGCAGGTTAACTGACAATTGCATGGTCATGCAACGCTGCACCCAAATGAAATTTACGTCTTTTTTTTCCCACAAATTGTGCTTTTTTTTGTGGTATTTGATCGCCTGTGCATTTTTTTACTTTTTGCACTATAAAAAAAAAAGGCTGACAATTTTGAGAAAACAACAATATTTTTGACTTTTCGCTACTAAACATGTCCTGTAAAAAAATTTAAAAAATCAAATTTCATCATAAATATAGGCCAAAATGGATTCTGCTACATGTCACGGCTAAAAAAATATCCCAATATGTGTAAATTAATTGGTTTACGTGAAAGTTATAGCGTTTACAAATGTCGGTATAGATACTGGAATTTTTTTTTCTACAGGTAATGGCGGCGATCAGCGACTTATAGTGAGACTGCGTTGGACATTCTGACACTGGGGGAAGTGACTTGATGTCACTGACATCCCCAGTGCCACCAATACAGTGATCAGCGCTAAAAAAAAAAGCAATGACACTGTACTAACGGCACTGGGCATGAAGGGGTTAACATGAGGGGCAATCAAAGTGTTAACTGTGTGCTGTGTGCTGTTTTACTTGATGCTCTGTGCACAGCCATCCAGACCAGTGTGCCTGAGCTGACAGGGAGGAGAACTGTTAGTAAACAAAACAGTCCTCCTTCCCGTTTGAGATGCCCAGTAATCACTGGCTCCGGCAGGTAATTATTGGCCAGGACCCGGTGACTGACAGCTGCGGCCGCGAATGGCGGCACAGGTAGGGTGCATGTGCAGCCCGTACATCCCCCTACCTGGGTGTCAGGGATCTCCTCGATCCCCGCCGCGATGGTCCCGACGCAGGCACAGTGCACCGCCTTGTGCAGGGACACGGCCACTAGGTCCGGGCTGGCCGCGGCGTTCGAGTTCGCGCATGCGCAGTAGAAGCCGCGGCCACCTGCTGGGCACCAATGGCAGCGCAGGGCGGGATATTTAAATGGCACTGAGCTGTCATTCAGTGCCTTCTGGTCTTTCCTGCATCCTGTGATTCTGCAAACCTGTACCCTGTAAGTTATTGACCCGGATTGTACCTGACCTTGCTGTTTTCTCCTATTCTGACCCTTGCTTTGCCTGACCTCTCTCCTGGATGCCCCCTATTAGATTTGACCTGCTGTTGCTGACCTGGCGTGTGACCCGACCATTCTCTGCCCGCTGCCTTGTACCTTACCATCCTCTCTGTTACCGACCCGGCCCGTCTGACCTTGCTCATCCATCCACCCATCCCTCGCAGTGGGGTCTCCTGACCTCCTCATATCAGACTCTTTCCCGTGGGAGCCCTTGGCGCATACCACTACCACTGACGGACGCACCCAGTAGCCACGACCTGGTCTCGGGGGGCTCCAAGTCCATCCCCACCATCAAGGGCCCTGGTGAACAAGCACCCTGGGACTTAGACTCCGTGCGCTGGGGACGCCTATTCAGTGGAGTGCTAGTGGTACCGCCGGGCGGTCCCTTACACTGGGAATGCAAAATCATGTGTATATACTTAATTTTGCACACTCCTGCCGCCCTGTAGCAGTATATCTGCTATAGGGCGGTGGGAAGGTGGTTAAACAATCAAAACAGGGGGGGGAAAAAACTAATGAGAGCAAGAATGGAAGGATTTATTTAGAGCTAGTTGTATATAACATGGTGTTTGGAGCAGAGAAAGTTTTCCATTATTGGCCTGTTAATTTAACAATAGCATATATCGTTTTTTTGGGGGGGACAAGGATTTCTTTCGGCAACACTGCCTTGAAAAAACTACTTTCTATTTAACCAATGGGGAGGAAAAAATAAAAAATAAAAACATTTGTTTTTTTCCTGATTTGACCTGTATTAATTTCATTTAATTCATATGTAAAAATGTAATAAAGTAGTTTTACTGTAAATAAACCGTACACATTTTATTTATAATTTGTCCTTTTAAAAATGACTCTAAAATGATGTTTCTGGAGCAAAGCATGGCACTTCCTCATGATGTCTAAGAGGTGCAGCTAACTACAATGTATTAATTCATATTTACATTTTGCTAAGCGCATCTGTTACAGCAATTATTAGGAGAAGAACTCCTACACAGATTAGTTCCTCAGCTGTCAAATTGACTGCTACACCTATGGGTGTTGGATCAACAGGGAAGGTCTAAATGGTGTGCTATTGCTTGGTCATTGACCCAATAAGGCTTTCTGAATTAGCTGGTTACATACCTAATCTGGGTCTGTGATTTAAAGACAAATTACATATTTTAACCGGAGACAGACAGGTAGCTGGTATTTTCAGTAGAAGGACAGCAATGCAGCCTATTATATCCAGAACAATTTTGGAATTTTTGCCATACAAACCCTTAAAAGGAACATATTTCTGACAGATTCATATTTATATGAGACTGCGAATAAAGTACTGTTAGAGTTGTATATTAGTAGTTGTCACATACAGTATCTAATCCTTTTTGACTTTTATAGTCTACAGTTTTCCCAACAGTATTAACAGTTTGCATATTGTGTCTTTACCAAGTCTGATTTCACACATACAAAGAGGTTTATACCATCACAAAACTCACATAAATACTAGAATGCTGGCAAGTCAGTTACTTTAGTGAAAGGTGTTTTATAGTTTCCTTTCTTTTGCAGTTTTTTTTACAGTTTTCATTCCCTGGCTACAGTATTATGTTAGTACTTGAGTTTTGCATAAGTGTTCCTTTTATTAGCTTAGGAAAACAATCAATTAACTGGAGTTCCTGTGGACTTGGCGCAGTCTGTGTTGGTAGAGCTGAAAAGGGATGAGCTGTCTACTGTGATGTACATTTAGAAAAAGGGAACTCTGTAATTAACGCTGCTCCGTTTTCATGTGTATTCATCTCAGTAGGTTTTATTGGCAATTAATAGTTAAGGTTCCCCGCACAAAATAAAAGGATCATTTTAAAGAGTTTGTCTCCTTTAGCTCTTCTGTTTTAAACTTAGAACTTCATTTGGACCTACAGGAATACATCAACAACTATCCAAAGCAGTAGGAGTCAGGACTTAGGCCAGTTTGTAACTTTCTTGCCAATTATTATGTAAAAGTACAGCACAAAGTTTGCCATAAAGGAATGCACACTGTGCTTACCATAATTTCAGTATGACTTTTACATGTTTACATGCCTATTATACAGTAATTTTTATTGTATTAAAGTACACCTGTCAGAAAAAATCTTTGCTGGCAAAAAGTTCACGTACCTAGTGATGGCGGTGCATACCTTCAGCAACTTGGCAGTGAAAAGTATGCTCACACCCACCTACCCCCCCCCTATACTTTCTTATTGGCTGATCACTATTGAATCTGTAGGAGGTGAGAGGGAATGGGTGTACAAGACAATGAAAATACTAGCTCCTTGGCTGGCATCCCAATCCTCTGGTTTTAGTGCATTTTTAGCAATTACCCTGCATATATGTAAAAAAGGAATTCTGACTTTACTAGCTATGTATTTTTTCAGGTCTGTGAAGCCAGAGGATCAGAGAATCAACAGGACACAAAGCAAGAGGACAGACAGATAACTAGCATTGTAGGGAGCTACCTGTTTATTAACACCCATCTGTTAAACAGGTAACTCCCTACATGCACTCTCTCGATCCTCTAGTTGGAAAATAAAGGATATTTGAGGTCGGATATCATTTTAATGGTGCATATAGCTGGCTTCTTGGGTTTGTTGCAGAGATCATAGAGTACCAGTATCATAGTGCCCATCCTTTAAAAAAAAAACCTGGATCAGCACTATGGACAGCACATTACATTGTGCTTCTAACCATTCCTATAAAGGATGTATTTACATAAAAATACTAGCAATAATAGTGCAGATCCTTTAGTTATTTTATCAGTTTATTCCTGTTAAATGAGTATATTTTACACCTTATCTTTCTTTCACCTTCCTCCTTTAGCTTCGACCTTACTTGAGCAGGAAGTCCCTGTTAGAATTCTACTGCAGTGGCCCTTATTCACCCTTTACTAGTGGTGGCTTTCTGTGCAGGAAAAAATGGAGGTTGGAGGAAGGTGCAGGCTGTGGTATCTCTCCATGCTAATCCCTGCAGCAAAGGTACTGTATGTTATCAGCAGTGCATTTAGGTTTTGTGCTGGCTAGGTTTCGGACCCCCCCCCCCCAGCAGAGAGAGCCTAACATTGACCAACAACACTCCTGCCCACCCGAGAGAGCCTTCCACTAACATACATCCCCCCACCGGAGAGAAAGTCACTCACCTTCACAGCTCTGGCCATCCCTGGGAACGAGATTCGGGCTCTGCATATACCATCAAGCAGTCCGCAGGCTCTCTTGACTCCCACCTGGTCCCCACGCTGCAAATGTCCCTTCTTCCAGGGGGCGGTGCTGCCCCCCCTGAAAAATGCCGCCCTAGGCAAATGCCTTGATTGCCTTGTGGTAAAAACCCCCTGTATGTTATACAATATTCTTTTTCTGAGGCTGCAGGTAAAAATAGGATAATTAATGGTAATTACAGTGCAGTTACCTTTTTCAATAATGGAAGTTTAACTCCTTCCCGACCGCCCTATAGCATGTATAATGCTACAGGGCCGCAAGGGTGCGCAAAATCACTTATATATACTTGATTTAGCATTTCTGAGTAGGGGACGCACGCAAGCCCCCTACCCGAGCCACCATTTGCAGCCTTGGCTGTCAATCACCAGGTCCCAAACGGTGATTACTCACCCGGTGATTGCTGAGCGTCTCCAACGGGGAGGAGAACCGTTTGTAAACAAAACAGTTCTCCTCCCTGTCGGCTCATGCACACTGCTTTGCATGGCTGTGCACAGCACAGCCATGCAAAGCAGTGTGCTTACAGTGAAGCACACAGACACAGCCCAATGTTAAACAGCACACAGTTAACCCTTTGATCGCCCCTCATGTTAACCCCTTCCTGCCCAGTGCCCTTAGTACAGTGTCAGTGCTTTTTTTTAGGGTATGGACATGCCTACGTCCTACCCAAGCCACCATTCGCGGCCATGGCTTTCAATCACCAGGTCCCGGCTGGTGATTACTCACCCACACCCGGTGATTGCCGAGCATCTCCAATAAGGAGGAGAACCGTTTTTAAACAAAACAGTTCTCCTCCCTGTCGGCTCATGCAAAGCAGTGTGCTTACAGTGAAGCACACAGACACAGCCCAATGTAAAACAGCACACAGTTAACCCTTTGATCGCCCCTCATGTTAACCCCTTCCTGCCCAGTGCCCTTAGTACAACTTTTTTTAGCACTGATCACTGTAATGGTGTCACTGGGGATGTCAGTGACACCAAGTCAGTTCCCCCCAGTGTTAGAATGCCCGCCGCAGTCCAGCTATAGGTTGTTGATTGCCGCTATTACTAGTAATAAATAAATAAATTCCAGTATCGTTACCGCCATTTATAAACATTATAACTAGAGATGAGCGAATTATTCAAAAATTCGATTCGGCTGATTCGCCGAATTTGCGGGAGAAATTCGATTCGATGTGAATTTATTCGCCGCGAATTTAACTTATTTAAAGGGTTTCTAGGCTTCAGAGAGCCTTTATATTAGTGCAGAACACTGTACCTTTAATTTAAATGCCCTTGGAGTCTGCTGGGGAAGAGAAATAATACTGTCAGTCAGTATGACATGCAGATGAGTGCCGTCGATCTTAGAATCACCGCACACTTCACTCATTTGGGCAGTCACGGGGCACGACGAAGAAGAAGAAGAATGAAAAGAAGAATGAAAAGAAGAATGAAAAGAAGAAGAAGAAGAATGAAAAGAAGAAGAAGAAGAATGAAAAGAAGAATGAAAAGAAGAAGAAGAAGAATGAAAAGAAGAAGAAGAATGAAAAGAAGAAGAAGAATGAAAAGAAGAAGAAGAAGAATGAAAATAAGAAGAAGCAGAATGAAAAGAAGAAGAAGAAGAATGAAAAGAAGAAGAAGCAGAATGAAAAGAAGAATGAAAAGAAGAATGAGAAGAATGAAAAGAAGAAGAAGAAGAATGAAAAGAAGTATGAAAAGAAGAAGAAGAATGAAAAGAAGAATGAAAAGAAGAAGAAGCAGAATGAAAAGAAGAAGAATGAAAAGAAGAATGAAAAGAAGAAGAAGAATGAAAAGAAGAAGAATGAAAAGAAGAAGAAGAATGAAAAGAAGAAGAAGAAGAATGAAAAGAAGAAGAATGAAAAGAAGAATGAAAAGAAGAATGAAAAGAAGAAGAAGAAGAATGAAAAGAAGAAGAAGCAGAATGAAAAGAAGAATGAAAAGAAGAAGAAGAAGAAGAATGAAAAGAAGAATGAAAAGAAGAAGAAGAAGAAGAATGAAAAGAAGAAGAAGAATGAAAAGAAGAAGAAGAATGAAAAGAAGAAGAAGAAGAATGAAAAGAAGAAGAAGAAGAAGAAGAAGAAGAAGAAGAAGAATGAAAAGAAGAAGAAGAAGAAGAATGAAAAGAAGAATGAAAAGAAGAATGAGAAGAAGAATGAAAAGAAGAATGAAAAGAAGAATGAGAAGAATGAAAAGAAGAATGAGAAGAATGAAAAGAAGAATGAAAAGAAGAAGAAGAATGAAAAGAAGAAGAAGAAGAATGAAAAGAAGAATGAAAAGAAGAAGAATGAAAAGAAGAAGAAGAAGAATGAAAAGAAGAATGAAAAGAAGAAGAAGAAGAATGAAAAGAAGAAGAAGAATGAAAAGAAGAATGAAAAGAAGAAGAAGAAGAATGAAAAGAAGAAGAAGAAGAAGAAGAATGAAAAGAAGAATGAGAAGAAGAATGAAAAGAAGAATTAAAAGAAGAATGAGAAGAATGAAAAGAAGAATGAAAAGAAGAAGAAGAAGAATGAAAAGAAGAATGAAAAGAAGAAGGAAAAGAAGAATGAAAAGAAGAAGAAGAAGAATGAAAAGAAGAATGAAAAGAAGAAGAATGATGAAAAGAAGAAGAATGAAAAGAAGAATGAAAAGAAGAAGAAGAATGAAAAGAAGAAGAAGAATGAAAAGAAGAATGAAAAGAAGAAGAAGAAGAAGAATGAAAAGAAGAAGAAGAATGAAAAGAAGAAGAAGAATGAAAACAAGAAGAATTCCAGTACAGCAAAAAGTGTATCTGCAGAGAGCTCCGCTATTTCTAACAGTTCTCTGACAGTTCCTTCACATTTACAGCGGTTGAAACATTGTATCTATTTATTTCCGAATAAAAACATCTGTATCCTAAATGGAAACAAATAGATACAATGTTTCAACCGCTGTAAATGAACTGTCAGAACTGTCAGAGAACTGTCAGAAATAGCGGAGCTCTCTGCAGTGACACTTTTGCCGGCTGATCGGGGAAAATTCGATTCGTGCATCCGAAGTTTGCTAAAATTCGGATTCGATGCGAATCTAATTTTTCCTAATATTCGAAACGAATTCCACTTCGCCAAGTTCGATTCGCTCATCTCTAATTATAACATTCACGTAAACCAATTCATTTACACGTATTGGGGTTTTTTTTTTTTTTAGCAAAGACATGTAGCAGAATACATTTTGGCCTAAATTTATGACAAAATTAGATTTTTTTTTTTTTTTTACTGGATATGTTTAATAGCAAAAGTCATAAATATTGTTTTTTTTTTTCCAAAATTGTCAGTCTTTGTTTTTGTATAGCGCAAAAAATAAAAAACGCACAGGCGATCAAATACCACCAAAAGAAAGTAACTCAGCTCCATAAAGCAACAAAAAACCTGGTCAGGAAGGGGGGTAAATCCTCAGGAGGGCAAGTGAATAATGGGTGACTTTAGGAGTGTTAAATATTAAGTGATACTTTGCAAATTTAAATTCTAATCACTGCGGTGCAGCAAGATGCCAACTAGGAAGGAGCCAATTGTTTTGTTACATCTACAGCTGTACTTTTTATTTTCCAGTTCATGTAAATGACATAAAAATTGTGTTGTCATGGTGTCTTTTTGTCTCTTTCAGGCTCCACTGACAAATTGATTGGACAGAGGTTTTAACTTCGCATCACTCAAAAAAGAGATTTTTGCCTTTAGTTCTACTTTTAAGATCAAAGCTGAACTAAAATGTACTGGTTGCAAAATATTTTTTTAATATCGCAAATATTGGTATTCACATGTCTTTCAAAGCACATTTAAAAATGAAGTCAGGGTCTAGCAAAGTAATGTTTACAAATGCTTAAATAATGGAACTGACATTCCCATCAAAAAAAGCAAACAATATTTCACTTGAGATGGTTGTCATGAAGGCATCATGGAAAATGGTTACGCCCAGTCTTGCCTTTCCCAAGCCAGAGGCAATGGGAAGGTAATGTTTCAGTATCACAAACTGAAATACACCCCTAACACTCAACAAACCTCTATGTGACACCCGGGGTGGTATACTAAGCTATATTTTTGTAAATATGTATTTACTTTTGTCAGTCCTACACCCTTAGCTGAATATCAATGTTGACGATGGATAGTTATGTATCTTGTATCGACTGCCCTGGTCCATTTATTATTATTATTATTATTATTATTATTACTACGAGTTTATATAGCGCCAAAGGGTTTGCTCAGTGCTGTACAATAGGGGGGGACAATACATGGCACAGTACAACAAAGACAGACAGCGTACGAGGGGTAAGAGGGCCCTACTCTATTTATCAATGCATACCTTGTCTTCTCTCTCTTGCTCTAACGACCATTCCTCCCTTTACACTTCCCCCTTCTCACCTCGCCATCTTCTCCCCTCGCCCCCATCCTCTTCACTTCATCCCCCTCCCCTTACCCCCCAGGTTTCCCCCATTGGAGCAATAAAATGCAACGCTTATACTGGGCTCAGAAATGTCATATTATCACATACTGCTATTTAGGGTATGGTTTCCCTCAATCCTTGTGTCCCCACTTTGATACCCTCGGTTGTCCACACTATTTTTGTGCACATCCAACTGTATCACCTGTGCCTTTGGAGTGTTTCTGGTTCTCCCTCCAATAGGCCCGCAACTATGGTTATACAGTTTTTAGATTTGTTATATTTGGAATGGTGTTGTTTACTAAATTCTCTGTCTTCTTTTGGTTCTCTTTTCCTAACCTCTCCTCCCTGAGGGTTGGCACTCCACCCATGGTAAGTACACCTATTCATTTTGTAACATCCCTTGGCTCACCGTCATGGCCCCCTTAAACATCCTTTCCCTGAATGTTCAGGGACTCAATATATCCCAAAAATGCTCAAGTCTTCTGTTAACTCATGGCCAAGAAGGCCCACATTATCTGCCTACAGGAAACGCACTTCTCAACGTGAGCCAAACCTAAATTTTCTCACTCTCGCTATCCCCAAGCATATGCTTCCTCTGCTGCAACTAAACAACATGGCGTACTGATTGCATTCCTCCGCACTATACCCATCACTCTCTCAGCCAAAGTTAAAGATCCAGAAGGACACTATCTAATCCTCAGCGGTCAACTTATGGACGTGCATGTAACTATCGTGTCATATTATGCCCCCAATAGGCACCCCACATCCTTTCTCTCCCATCTCTTTGAGGTAGTAGCCTCGCATAAACTGGGTACAGTCATAATCTGCAGAGACTCAAATCAAGTTCTACTGCCCTTCTTAGACAAATCGCCCTCCTCTTCATCCACTAATCCTGCTAAGCCTTCCTTTAATCATCTGCTCACTAAATACAAACTGGTGGATTCCTGGCTTAAATGGAATCCAACCAAAAAACATTACACTTACTACTCTCACCCCCATAAAACCTTCTCACGAATTGATCACATTTTCTTAAATATAGCCATGGTTCCCGAAATCCTGGCATCAGCGATAATCCCATTCACCTGGTCAGATCACAACACAGTGTTAACCACTATAGCTTCCCCAATCCCAACGGACCACGATACCTCTTGGTGCCTTAATGATTCCTTGCTCAGAAACCCATCACACCATACAGACATTGAGATGGCTCTTAAAGACTACTTATTACATAATTCCACACCTGATATGTCCCCTCTCATTTTATTGGACGCGCACAAGCTGGTGATTCGAGGGGCGATTATACGCCAATTGGCAAGCCTCAAACGGGACCGCAAATCTCTTTTTCACAAACTATAGTCTGATTTTAACTCCTGCTATACAGCATTTCAAACTGACCTATCCCTGACAAATAAAACCTGACTAGAAAAGCTCGGCTGGAGTTTGACTTATTCTTAACTGACTCGGCAGATAAGTCCTTGAGACGCTTCCGGCATAATTATTATCTCAAAGCTAACAAACCAGACACTCTGCTCGCACATACCCTCAAGTCGTTGGACAAACCATCTAAGCCTATTAGACTTAAAGTAGCACGGGAAGTCTACACCAGCAACCCGGTCAAGTTATTTCGTAACTTCCAATCACACATAGCTTTCCTATACTCCCCTGATTGCACGTTAGATGTCACGAAGGCCGATACCTTTTTCTCACATATAAAATTACTGGATCTTTCCCAGTCCTACCATTCCAGGCTGGACACTCCCATCACTGCAACCAAGGTTTCTTCGGCCATCAAGGGACTGAAAGTAAGTAAATGCCCAGGACTGGATGGTTACCCCGCCTTGTGTTATAAGTCTATAAGCTCTTAACACCTCTCTTTACTAATGCTTTCAATACCCTACTTGAAGGGCACTCTTTTTGCCCAGAATCCCTGATGGCTGTCATTTGTATGCTCCTTAAGCCTCATTCTGATGACTCTACCTGGACTAATTATCGCCCCCATATCCCTCCTGAATCTTGACATCAAGTTTTTAGCCAAAATCCTCGCACTCAGACTGAATACAATCATTGGGGATCTAATACATCGTGATCAGGTAGGGTTCATTCCAGTTCGACAGGCTGGGGACAACATTCTTCGAGCGGCGCAGCTAGAACAAGGCGTATCCCCTCTTGCTACCTCTCACTTGATATTAAAAAAGCATTCAATAACATGTATTGGCCATACTTACATTATACCTTACAAAATAAAACTTGGTGGCTACCATCATAAATTGTGTCTGTTTGCAGATGACATCTTACTGTTCTTATCCACTCCACACATTTCGGCACCGAACTTACTAGCCATGCTCACTCAATTTGCTTCTCTCTCCGGTCTCATGGTAAATGCACAGAAATCAACTATCCTTAATATATCATTAATAGAAGAGGAGGTACAGCAAACCTGTCATGTACCTGGGTAGTGAGCCTGATGTGAAGAGGAAGACCTCTCGTACAACTCCGGCTCAAGGACCGCTGAGAGTGGGACAGCGGTCGCGGGAGCTCGGCGGGGTAAGAGGGCCTGAGATCTGTCCGGTGATAGCTGTTGGACTGATGAGTAGCAGACCAGAGCAGGGTGCAGATGTATCTGTGCAGGATGGATGGATGCGGGAGCACCGTGTAGTGAGAAGCAAAGTCAGACGAGCCGGGTTCGGTATTAAACGAGACAGATCAGGCTTAAACGGCAGGCAGGAGAATAGTCGGGTCACAGGCCAGGTTCAATAACAGGAGGTCAATCAAGCAGGAGTAGTGAGAAAAGTAATCCAAGGGCAGGCCAGAAGTCAGGGCAGGAGGCGATCAATCAGAAGTCAGGGAACAGGCTGGTTTTGGCAACAGGGAACAATCACAGAAGTCAGGAACACGAGCAGGGGAAAAGACCATACGGCAATGAGATAACCACAGCAGCCAGTTTAAATAGCCCTCTTGGTGCCAGCATTAGTGACAGTGTGCGAGTGCGCATGTGCCACATGCGCCGCTGTCCAGGCACCCGCACATCTGCTTGGCTTGCCAGAACCCTGCGCATGCGCATATTCGTGCACCACGGCGCTTCACCTGTACTACGGGCAGGCATTTCCTGACAAAACCCAAGCAGTGTTACCCTTCTCATGGGCCCCTTATCATCTTCTCTATCTGGGTATAAAGCTAACCGCAGCTCATAATGACCTCTTTGCTGCTAACTACCCCTCGATGCTCACACAAGTGTCTGCTTTAATGTCACGATGGTCCTCTCTCCCACTTTCTTGGATAGGTAGAATCAATGTCCTCAAGATGGACGTTTTGCCCAAACTATTTCCTTAGGATTTTAAAAAGAAGAGCTTTGGCTTTTGTCTGGGACACAAAGAAACCAAGAATACCCAACTCCACATTAAACCTTCCCAAGCTTTGCAGCAGATTGGGCCTACCTTGTTTCTCCTCATACTATTATGCAGCTCAATTAGCGCAACTGCCCAATACCACACTGACCCTCTGTCATGCAATATATATATATATATATATTGATATATATATATATATATTTATTTTTTTTCGAAATATTGAATATGGCCAAAATTGTAGTATTTCAAATATATGGCAATATATTTGGGAAGAATATTTTTAAAATATATTTCAAATATATTTTTCTTCCATGTGGGATAGTTTACTGCTTCCACATTGTTGGGCCTGCTTAGCTGGTGCCTCTGTGACTGAAGTTGCCAATTTATTTGCTGTGCCGTGAGGTACAGTATTAAAGATTATGATGGCATATACAGCTTCTTTGAAAATTACGTCTGTTAAGCATAAGCACTGTCTGACCATAGAGACAAAAGGACATTGCGCAGGATTGTTGAAAGGATCTAGATAACTTCCATTTTGTATTATGTACGCCATTTTAAGTATTAAGTTAGCTTTTTGTAGAGATATTAGAAGTTTAATGAAACTGTTTTTGGTTGTTCAAGGATGTATCAACAGAAGCTAACATGACCCTGACAATGTCTTTGTCTGGCTGTTTTCCAGAAAGTTAGCCAAAATAATTTGTACCAAGAGTGTATTTGTCATGTTTCATGTAGTTAGCTCATGATGGAAAGTTACAAGTTACAGTTTTGAAACTCGCTCCCCCCTCCCTTATTATTATCTGTAGTCTATATAACCTTATTAATGTCTAATAAACTTTGAACATCTCTGAACATAAGCTGTTGTGATTTCCGTGTTCAAGGGGTGTTCCCAGAATTCTGCTGATAAACCAGGAATCTCTCCACAGACCGGGGGTCTCTGAGGGGAAAAGAAAATCATTCCTTTCAGCTGGGGGCTCGGCCCGGGATGACCACCCACCTCACTTGGTAAGTAAACCTTTTGTCTTTTTATGACTAAAAGCTCTTTCTTGCCCTGTGTTGAGGGAAGGTCTTGAATCATTCTGTATTGTCTATATAGACCCGTGATAACCTGTAGCTGCTTTTGGTAAAGCAGACTTAACTCTTTGGTAAGAGTTACAAAATAGTGCACTATAAAAATATAAAAAAGGGTGTTTTGGTAAACACAGTTCTCTGGTAGAACACACTGTTTTTGGTAAAACAGTGAAGAGATAACTTTTGGGAAGTTATCAAGAGGTTAATAAGTCTGTGGAGCAGATTCTGGTTTATCTGTCTTTTGCTTTTTCTTTCTGTTGCGTAGAAGTATAAGATAATTTGTTGTGTAGAACAAAATAAGATTTTAACCTAAAATTGTTTTATCCACTGTCTAAATATGGGTCAAGGAGGTAGTTACCCACCAGGTCCCCCAGATTATGTTGCTAGAGTTTGTGGAACGGACTATTATTTAATAAATCCCTGGGTGGATTGTATGGCAGGCTGGACAGAAGCTATGGGGAGTACAGACCCATTCCCAAGAAAGGGGGAGAAAACTGGTTAAAATGGTCACCGTATTGGGTTGATAATAGCAAGGGAAAGTTCAATTTGATTTTCTCTTTAAAACAAAAGAGGAAGTTGAAATTGGATACATTAAAAATATGCCAGGAAAAGCATCAATCTGAAAAGACACGCAGACCCAAGATTGGACTGAAAACAGTTCAGACACCAATCCCACCCCCTCCGTATAATATATATCCTTCATTAAGTTGTTTTAAAAATGCTGCTGATGATGATTTTTTGATTAGTTTGGGGATGATTACTCCCCAGCCTAATGCCCCTCCAGCCCCTGCTCCTGTCTCTGCAGCTCCAGCTCCTGCCCCTGCCCCTCCAGTCCCTGCCCCTGTCCCTGCGCCACTTCCCGTCCCGGATCTACAACCAATACAGCCAGGCCCCTCCACTAGACCCAAACAGATTATTAGTATAAAATCACCAGAGGAGGGTAGCCAAGTTCAAGGCATCCTTACGGAGAATAATGACAACGAAGGAGAGTTGGAATATGAAGAACAGGGACAGGTAAATATAATAAAATTACAGAAAAAGGATGGTCAATGGAGAAGAAGTGACACCAGTCATAGAAAGGGCAGAGATGTGGAGGAATTTAGAATGCAGCTTAGATCCATGGATAAGAAACTAGAGGGAAAAAGAGAAGATGAGGGGGCCGTAGGAGGAAAGGAGTTGGCTATATTGACACTACCTTTTCTCACAGCAGGAGAACTAATTCTAAAAAAACCCATAGAATTAGAAGATATTAGTAAGATTGTTAAACATTGTCCCAAGCCTACAGTATCTCCTGGAGGTACACTTGCTTATTTAAAAAAGGCATGTTTAGGAAGAAATTACACACAGGAAGATATGAGATTGATCATTGATGGTATTCTGGGAAATAATCCAGCTTGGGATTGGATAAATGTAAAAAGCATTAGTCACATAGAACCAAGTAATACACAGGATACTGCCTATAAACTGAATACCACAGAAGGGAGAGAAACTATGTGGGAGGAGCTTGACACAGAATTAAAAAGGGTTTTCAAGAATAAGACTTCCCTCCCTATTGCTACAGCATGTAAACAAAGGGTAGAGGAAACTGTTTCTCCTTACAACACACCTATCAATCCTGTTAAGAAGCCGGATGGCTCTTACAGGTTTGTACAAGATTTGAAGGCCATAAATAATTTGGAAGTTCCATTAGCCCCAATAGTGCCTGATGTGCCCTCACTCCTTACCTCCATTCCGTCCGATGCAGAATACTTTACAGTGATTGATTTAACAAATGCATTTTTTTCGGTTCCTGTGGACCACCAGACAAGGGCGCTATTTGTATTTATATTCTGAAAATTGCCAGATGAGCTGGTGTAGAATGCCTAGGGCCTATGTAGATTCGTTTGCAGTCTACTCACTTGCCCTCCAGACCACTCTGAGGTCCTGGACCCCTCCCAATGGTTCGGTCCTCATTATATATGTGGATGACCTATTGATTTGTAGTTCAAGTCAGGAGGCCAGTCAGGAGGATAGTTGGTCTCTGTTAGAATGGTTGTCAGGGAATGGTCACAAAGCATCTAAAAAGAAATTGCAATGGTGCCAAAAACAGGTTGAATACCTTGGTTTTATTCTAAGTCATGGTGAGAGGAATGTCAGTCACAAAAGAGCTGCGGCTCTCGTGGGTCTGCCCCGCCCACAAACAAAAAAGGACATGCTAACTTTTCTTGGTATGATTGGTTACTGCCGCCAATGGATACCTGATTGTTCAGTCTATGATCACACTCTGAGGTCTGCCACACTTTCAGAATCATCTGACATTCTCACATGGTCAAATGAAATGGTTGATGCCTTTGTGTACTTGAAGAATGCTATGGTAACGGCCCCTGGTCTTGGACTACCTGATTATAAGAAAATGTTTTATCTGTATGCTAGGGAAAATTGTACAACCATGGCGGGGGTCCTGGCTCAGGAACATGGAGGCAAGCTCCGCCCTGTAGTTTTTTTTTTCCAAAGTAGTGCCAACTCAGGTTCAGGGCATGCCTGCTTGTCTGAGAGTTTTTGCATTCTGCGTAATGGTGGTAGAAATGATTATTTCTTTCACATTGGGATATGAAACTACCCTACACACCACACACCAAGTGTCCTTACTACTGAAAAACATACACACTCAACACATGTCAGCACAAAGGTTGAGCGGATATGAAGTGATTCTTCTATCTGATCCCAACTTGATTATTAAATATTCCTCAGCAAATTCAGGTCCTACTCCAATTTTGAATGCCCTACTGGGGCTAAAGGGGGAACAGGATGAAGTGGCACCAGAACACAATTGTATAACCCACATACAGCAAGACACTTCCCCTAGGTCCGACATGTCAGCTGTGGCTCTTGATGGGGCCCCAGATGTGTTTGTAGATGGCTCATGTTCTAGGCCAAATGATAGTACTTACCATGCAGGAGATGCCATTGTGCAACTTCCTGACAAAATACTTGAGGCAAAGCCAATCCCATATCAGTCAGCCCAAGCAGCTGAACTGATTGCCCTTACAAGAGCATGTCAATTATTTGCAGGACAGGATGTCAACATTTACACAGACTCCAAGTACGCCCATGGTGCTGTACATGATTTTGGGGTCATTTGGGAGAGAAGAGGATTCATTGCTGCTGATGGCAAAACCATATCTCACTCTTCTTTGATATCTGATCTACTCAAAGCCATACAGTTACAAAAAACATTAGCCATTCTACATTGCAGGGCACATACAAATCACAGAGATCATATTGCCAAAGGAAATGCATTAGCAGATAAGGTAGCAAAGGAAGCCGCATTACAACAGGTGGCCAGTGAGCAGATGCCTTTGCTCACTTCAGGCATCACAACTACCCCACTAGTTGAGGAAGGCCACTGGAGGAACCTATACCCACTGGAAGAAGATGTTACCTGCAATTCTAGCAGAGGTAAGAATGACACCTAATAAGACTACAGGGTTATCTCCTTTTGAAATATTAATGGGAAGACCGTTCCCCACTCCTTGGGCTAGACAGCCACTTATGTTAGAAAGAGGGGACCTTGACCTGGTACAGCAAGAATATGTGAGAAAATTTATTCAAACTTTAGATAAGGTTGAAAGAAATGTTGCTCGCACTTTTTCTTTATCTTTTCAGGAACCAACACACCTTTTCCAAGTGGGAGATGTCGTAGTGGTCCGCCAACTCGCTAAAGACAAGAAGCAAGGCTACCCCTTTGGACCACCTACTAAGGTGATAGCGGTTACCAGAACGGCTGTTCTGGTGGAGAATTCCCAGTCCTGGATCCATGCTAGTCGAGTGAAGAAGGTGAACCAAACACCTGAGAAACATGAGATGGAAAAAGGAGGTGAAGTATGAGAGGAAAATCCTCGAAGAGCGGGTGAAGTAAGTGAGAAAGACCCTGAAGATGACATTCCTTACTGCCACTCATGGTGAAGAAACTCTGGGTCCTATTGGGCACACTGACTGTGCTCTTTTTCCTGCCAGTATGGATCCTAACTAACTGTATTTATCACCCTGAGGACTTGGGCCTAATAAAAGGTATCTGTGGTCAAGGACTAGTTTTAAATGAGACCCAGATAACCAAAAGTGAAAGAAAGTCAAAAAGAAGTTTTGAAGAGAACAATCCTTTTTCAGGAAAAATGTTGATGATGCAGTTTAAATATGCTTATGCTCAAAAGTCAGGTTCTGATAAATGTTGGATATGTAGTAAGTTACATCCTAGCACATATGAAATTCCTCTTCTGGCCGCTCCAGTCAAAATATTTTTGTTAATAACAGGGAATGTAAGTATTGGTTTGACCAATATTACTTCTAATGCCACCATATCTTTTCCAACTCTGGGAGTCACTCAACTCCCCGATTGGTGTTTTAGACTGGAGAATACTTCCCACAAGGGAAAGGGAATGTGCTCTCAGTCCATATTAAACATATCTGATCCTGGAAGGAGGGATGGAACTACTTCTGTGAAACTCTGGCAAGTAAATGGTAGAGCCCTGAATGAAAGTTTAGAAGGGATACAAGATAATGTGGGGAAAACTACGTTTGGAAAACTTCTTTTTTATTTTACACTTGTTGTCACCCCTGAATTTCATTCTGCAATACAAAAATTGCCGATCTCCTTGGGAAACAATACCTATATCTGTTGTGGTAAGATCTGTTACCCTTGGATACCGAGTAATGTCCAGGGCTGGTGCTATGTAGCCCAATTAGTGCCAATTATGGCAGCTATAGACCAAAAGGAACACCAGGTAAAAGCCAGTACATACCCAAAACACCAACTAACTCTGAGACAGAGAAGGGAAACCAAACAAGAAAAGGTAGATCTATTCTCTACAGGTGATAAGGTTTGGTCATGGTTCCCTACCTACACGGGATGGGGAATAACACTTATGAACAAAATAAATAATTACATAAACATTATTGATGACATACTGGAGAGGAACTCTAAGGACATAGGGTTGCTAAATACTGAGACCAGAGCTATTAGAGAACAGCTGGAGATGCAAGAATTAGCTATTGAAAGTATGAGTGCTGCTCTGACAGGTTTGTGTGAGATGACAGAGGATTATGAATGTTGTACTTGGATATATAATACCACAATGACTGTTCCAGATTATTATGAAATAATAAAGCAACACAGGGAACAGGTAGGTGGTTTGATGGAAGAAGCTAGAGCTATAGGGAAAGATGGATGGACTCCTTTTGATTGGTTAGGATCAGGATTTGGTTCCATCTTTTCATGGATGAAAGGTATCGCTGTAAGCATAGTCATGATATTGTTTTTTGTTTTATCTTTATATCTATGTTTTAAATGCTCATTATATTGCATTGCTAGAGCTACAAAGCTGCAAAATACAAATGAAGGTTATCTGGCTATGTAAAGAATTGAGATCATGTTCATGATCTCAGAGGGGATTGAAAGGATCTAGATAACTTCCATTTTGTATTATGTACGCCATTTTAAGTATTAAGTTAGCTTTTTGTAGAGATATTAGAAGTTTAATGAAACTGTTTTTGGTTGTTCAAGGATGTATCAACAGAAGCTAACATGACCCTGACAATGTCTTTGTCTGGCTGTTTTCCAGAAAGTTAGCCAAAATAATTTGTACCAAGAGTGTATTTGTCATGTTTCATGTAGTTAGCTCATGATGGAAAGTTACAAGTTACAGTTTTGAAACTCGCTCCCCCCTCCCTTATTATTATCTGTAGTCTATATAACCTTATTAATGTCTAATAAACTTTGAACATCTCTGAACATAAGCTGTTGTGATTTCCGTGTTCAAGGGGTGTTCCCAGAATTCTGCTGATAAACCAGGAATCTCTCCACAGACCGGGGGTCTCTGAGGGGAAAAGAAAATCATTCCTTTCAATTGTGACCCAGAATAAGAAAACAACTGCTGCAAAAATGACTGCAGAGCTCAATCTCAGTCTTCCAAAGCCCGTGTCCACAAAAACTGTGTGGAGGGAACTCCATACGCAAAACATTCAGGGGCAAGCTGCAATTGCCAAAATACTAGTGACCGATATTAATGCTCGGAAGAGGAGAGTATGCTGCAACACCCATAAATTATGGACTATTGATTAATGGAGGACTGTAATTTGATCCAACCACTGGACACATTTACATGTGGCGAACACCATCCCAAGCTTACTACCAGGACTGTCTTGTGGCAACGATAAAGCATGGTGGTGGCACAGTCATGGTTTGCGCAGCCATATCTTTGAATTCTGCAGGACCATCATCACCTTGAAAGGAGTCACTGCCAGCGACTATGTACAAACTTTGTTAGAAAGCTACAGTAGATGGCATATATATATATAGAGAGAGAGAGAGAGATCTAAATAGAGACATAGATAAATATACAGTATATGTAGATAGATAGATAGATAGATAGATAGATAGATAGATAGATAGATAGATATAGAGAGAGATATAGATAGATAGAGAGAGAAAGAGAGAGAGAGAGAGCACTCCACCCAATCATCCAACTAGTTAGCACAGAATACCTAAGTATACAAATATCAACATTTACATTACAAATCGCAAGTTTTAGCTGCATAAAAAGGCAGATATGCTTGCAGATAATGTATTTGTTGAGTTATATATATATATTATATATATATATATACATACACACAATATATATATATATATATATATATATATATATAATATATTGTATGTACTGTGTGTGTGGCAATGAGGCACATATAAGTCCTCAGTATCATTTTAGCAATGTGGAATCTTGAGAAGTATACCATATTAGCACATACAAAGGGAAACTTTGGAAACCCTTTTCCAACAGAGCAGAAGATGGTGAGAAAAGTCAATTCCTAGGACAGAGGACTAGGATACAAAACATATGAATAAAAGAATTCTAGTGAGGACAGGGGAAGTCATAGGGTCAGACTAAAATGACCCCGCAATACTTGATTGTCTGGGAAAGCATTAGCAAGGCTGGAGGCAACTTGGATGAGCTGGTGAATAACCTGCACCTGGGCAATTATCAACAGAACAGAGCTCATCACAAGTGATAAGAACCTTACAGATGAAAAGGTCAGTTCTGCCTACAGTTACATATGCATGACCATGTCCATACTGATTTACACAAAAATGTTGTAAAGAAAAGTAGGACAAATGCAGGGTTTTTGCCAAAAGCAATTAATTGGTGTTCATTTTTTTAATACAATGAGGGATTTGATTGATTTCCTATTCTATGTATTCTATTTTTCTACCAGTGTTTTTGTGTTTCAGTACTTATGAAACCGTCAAATGTCTCTCCCTAGGGTAATGACCTTGCACACCAAATTCAATGTAACAATTATTAATTATACACTATATATGTATATATATATATATATATATATATATATATATATATATATAAAATGAACAACAACAATGTTGCAGCACTTGTACTTTAGTTATAAGTAGCTATATCTTTACAGCATTCCAAGAGGCAACAGTTTTGGATTGTCTCTCCTGATCAAGGTATTAATAACATTAATTAATATCTCTCCCTTTTTTAAATACAATTTCTCAATTATTTTGTCTCCTTAATTTGGGAACAAATTCAAGACATAAATTGCAGTTGAAAGACTGTGGGGTTGATTTACTAAAACTGGAGAGTGCAAAATCTGGTACAGCTGTGCATGGTATTCAATTGGCATTTAACTTCAGCTTGTTCACTTAAGCTTTGACACAAAAAGAAACCTGGACGCTGATTGTTTCTTTGCACAGCTGCTCCGGATTTTTCACTCTCCAGTTTTAGTAAATCAACCATTTTGTGTTCTTTCCATTCAAAATGCATTTCTACCTGTTAGTATCCAAGGCTTCATGCACAAGAATGTTCATTAGCTCCTTTATCCTCAAGAACAAAATTCCCAATGTGTTCCTATACTTGAGGAGCTGCAGGTGCCACATACCATCATCAATACAAGGTACTGGCTGTATGCTCCCATACTCATGGAAATACCCATCACTTCTGTACTGGCATTTATTATTATTATTATTATTATTATTATTTACCTGCACATATGGTGTATTTTCCCAAACATGAAAGCGGCATGTTTGGGAAAGTACAGTGTAAAACTCACCATGCCTCTTACTAAATACCTTTCACTGTCTGCTTTCCAAAAATGAGTCATTTTGGGGGTGTTTCTACTGTTCTGGCGTTTTACAGCCTCATTGATGATTAAATAGCACTGAAAGCAAGGTCTATCTGTCTCAAAAAATAAGATAAAATTAATTTGGATACAGTATTCCATGAGTAATTGTCATTCAAAGAATGACTGTGCTGAAAATTGAAAAATGGTTGGAAAGCAGTGTAACATGCTGGCGTTCAAGTGGTAATATTTTAATCAGCTAGTTCTCAAACTTAACTCTACTATGGAAAGGAAGGCAATGCTATACTGGGCAGGGATCTTTTTGTTACACCACATCTACAATTAGTGGGTGGTCATATTACAACAACACCTGTGGCCTCTATGTTACCAGCTCTAAAATTTCACCAATAAGTGACATCTTACTGTGCACTTCAAAGAACTCAGTACACAAAATAAAAATGCAATCATATGTGCAACCAGTGGTCAGAAATTTCTTTGTAAGCAAAACATGAGTAACTACTAAAATGACAAGAACTTAAGAAATGACTAGATTCAAATGTGATTGAAACAATTGGTGCATCTGAAACTGTATCTCCTATTGTGGTGACAATGAGGAAAACAGGTAGTATTCATCAAGCTGGATAAGGAAAATATGGGACCTCACTGCATTTATTATCCAAGAGGACCATTTCTGTTTCAAACGTGTTTTCAAAGACTGCTGTTTCAATCTTCAGTATGGTACCTGTGTTATCTGGATGACATACTGTAATTGTGTAGAACCCAACTCTGGATCATCATGAAAAGTACCTTAAAAGTGTTATAAATTATATTGAATCTGCAGGACTGAAACTTAATTTTGTAAATGCTGCTTTAGACAAATTCAACTGTCATTTCTATGTCAATTTATTTCATGAGAGGGACTATGGCCTGATCTTGATCATGTGAAAGCTGTGATACAAGCACCTGCTCCATCTGACTTTCAGACCTACATGCTTTCTTAGAACTTTATGGTTCTCCAAATATATTGAGAGCATTACTGTGTGAAACACTAAAGCATGGTCTAGTGCAGCCTTTCTCAACCAGGGTGCCGGGGCACCCTGGTGTGCCTTGAGGTTTCTCCAGGGGTGCCTTGGCAAAATGTCTAAAAATTGCCCAAAATATTTATACAAGCCAGCAGGTGGAACAAGCCTGCCTTTTAGTTACACAAAGCCACAGGTTTCCATTTTGTACCATTACAACCTTCTAGCTGCCGGCACCCTGACAACCAATGACACCATCAGTTGATAAGGAGGATGTCGGCTGCCTGCACAGCATCCTAATTTTACCCTCTCCTGTCCCTCTCCATCAGTCCTGGGGTCACATCAGCTCAGTGATGGAGAAAAATTGAGGAAGAAGGGAAACATTGGAATACTAGTCAGTATAATTGTACAAAAGTGTATTTACTGTGGAAGAATCAATCACCAATATTAGAATAGTTTTTCACATTTTATAATGGGGTGCCTCAAGGCTGTCCATAATTTTAAAGGGTGCCTTGGGATTGTCCATAATTTTAAAAGGTGACTTGACTAAAAAAAAGGCTGAGAAACACTGGTCTAGTCAAACATGTTACATGAATAATACTTTCTATCCTCAGTACAAGTTTGTTCAAGTTACCCTTACCACATTTTTCACTCCCTTCAGAAGCACTATATTCTAACAAATTAAATTTTTAAATAAACTTAACTTAAACACTATGTCGCTTCTATAATTAAAAATGAGACCTGCCGCCAAACCTAAACAGGCACAGTCCCATTTCACGACTACACATATCCTTGACTTCTACCAAACATCCTAATTAGAGATGAGCGAATCGAACATGGCGAAGTGGAATTCGTTTCGAATATTGGGAAATATTCGATTCGCGCCGAATCCGAAAATTAGCCAGCTTCAGATGCACGAATCGAATTTTCCCAAAAATGGCGGCGACATGTGTGGCGATGGAGCGGGGATCTCTGGGAAGGCGCGCAGACAAGGCGCGCTGACCCATAATGCATTCATTCATGACATGTGATCGCATTAGCCAATCAGCAGCCAGCCAGCCAGCACTGTGTAATGGTGGAGCTATAAATTGCGGCCATCTTACAATTCTCCATTAGCCTCCGGTCATTCAAGAGAGACAGACCTGTCTGTATTAGGGACAGAGTTAGGGCCAGAGAGACTTTAGGGCCACAGAATCGTTACTTAGGGACACAGAATCGTTACTTAGGGACACAGAATCGTTACTCAGGGACACAGAATTGTTACTCAGGGACACAGATTTGTTACTCAGGGACAGACACAGAATTGTTACTGAGGGACACAGAATTGTTACTGAGGGACACAGAATTGTTACTCAGGGACACAGAATTGTTACTCAGGGACAGACACAGAATTGTTACTGAGGGACACAGAATTGTTACTCAGGGACACAGAATTGTTACTCAGGGACAGACACAGAATTGTTACTGAGGGACACAGAATTGTTACTGAGGGACACAGAATTGTTACTCAGGGACACAGAATTGTTACTCAGGGACACAGAATTGTTACTCAGGGACAGACACAGAATTGTTACTGAGGGACACAGAATTGTTACTGAGGAACACAGAATTGTTACTGAGGGACACAGAATTGTTACTCAGGGACACAGAATTGTTACTCAGGGACACAGAATTGTTACTGAGGGACACAGAATTGTTACTCAGGGACAGACACAGAATTGTTACTCAGGGACAGACACAGAATTGTTACTCAGGGACACAGAATTGTTACTCAGGGACAAAGAATTGTTACTGAGGGACACAGAATTGTTACTCAGGGACAGACACAGAATTGTTACTCAGGGACACAGAATTGTTACTCAGGGACACAGAATTGTTACTGAGGGACACAGAATTGTTACTCAGGGACACAGAATTGTTACTGAGGGACACAGAATTGTTACTCAGGGACAAAGAATTGTTACTCAGGGACAGACACAGAATTGTTACTCAGGGACACAGAATTGTTACTCAGGGACACAGAATTGTTACTGAGGGACACAGAATTGTTACTCAGGGACACAGAATTGTTACTCAGGGACACAGAATTGTTACTGAGGGACACAGAATTGTTACTCAGGGACACAGAATTGTTACTCAGGGACAGACACAGAATTGTTACTCAGGGACACAGAATTGTTACTCAGGGACAGACACAGAATTGTTACTCAGGGACACAGAATTGTTACTCAGGGACACAGAATTGTTACTGAGGGACACAGAATCGTTACTGAGGGACACAGAATTGTTACTCAGGGACACAGATTTGTTACTGAGGGACACAGAATCGTTACTGAGGGACACAGAATCGTTACTCAGGGACACAGAATTGTTACTCAGGGACACAGAATCGTTGAATTAAAGAGTATGTCAGACAACACGCAGAGGAGTGGCAGAGGAGGCAATGTTTCAGGAGCGAGCAGACGTGGCAGCAGAGGAAGGGGTCGAGGCAGCACTAGTCGCAGCCAGAGGCCAGTGCTCCCGGTGTCATCCAGCGGTCGTGTCTCCACCGACAACCCTGCCATCATTGATTGGTTGGCTCAGTCGTCTTCCTCTTCCCAGGTCACCTCTGACACCTACAGCCAACGGTCGGTGGGTACGTCAGACACAACCGTTAGTTGGCATGGCCCGGGAGCAAGCCCACTGAAATCACGTGTCCTCTACCTGTCCCTGTCCTTTGGTGTTCCCTCACCAAGCGAAGTATCGCATGCTGTGGGCTCAGCCCCACTGTACAGTGAGGAAGAGCTAACAGAGGGCGGTCAGGAATGGGGGGAGACATCCGCCTCTTCAGCAGCCAGGCGAAGAAGTACTGGCGAGGAGAGTGGCTCAGTAGCCGGTCTAGAGACAGGTCTGTCTCCTGACCCACACGCAGCCGAGGGGGCTAGTAGTGAGGCGGAGACCCTAATTGATGATGATGAGGCTGATCGCACTTGGCAGCCTCGTCGTTATCTGCCAGGCCCGTAATCTGCCATGGGCCCCCGTACCGCCTCCTCATGCTGCTGCCAGGTCCAGAGTGTCTCATGGGTCCCTGTACGGCCTCCCATTGCTGCTGTCTCCATCGCCACACTCTGCCATTTGCCACTTTCAGGTCTCCTCACACTGCTGGTGGGTTCCATTTTGTCATAGGGTGCTGGCAGATTACGGGCCTCCCATTGCTGCTGCCAGGCCCGTAATCTGTCATGGGCCCCTGTACCGCCTCCTCATGCTGCTGCCAGGTCCAGAGTGTCTCATGGGTCCCTGTACGGCCTCCCATTGCTGCTGTCTCCATCGCCACACTCTGCCATGTGCCACTTTCAGGTCTCCTCACACTGCTGGTGGGTTCCATTTTGTCATAGGGTGCTGGCAGATTACGGGCCTCCCATTACTGCTGCCAGGCCCGTAATCTGCCATGGGCCCCCGTACCGCCTCCTCATGCTGCTGCCAGGTCCAGAGTGTCTCATGGGTCCCTGTACGGCCTCCCATTGCTGCTGTCTCCATCGCCACACTCTGCCATGTGCCACTTTCAGGTCTCCTCACACTGCTGGTGGGTTCCATTTTGTCATAGGGTGCTGGCAGATTACGGGCCTCCCATTGCTGCTGCCAGGCCCGTAATCTGCCATGGGCCCCCGTACCGCCTCCTCATGCTGCTGCCAGGTCCAGAGTGTCTCATGGGTCCCTGTACGGCCTCCCATTGCTGCTGTCTCCATCGCCACACTCTGCCATGTGCCACTTTCAGGTCTCCTCACACTGCTGGTGGGTTCCATTTTGTCATAGGGTGCTGGCAGATTACGGGCCTCCCATTGCTGCTGCCAGGCCCGTAATCTGCCATGGGCCCCCGTACCGCCTCCTCATGCTGCTGCCAGGTCCAGAGTGTCTCATGGGTCTCTGTACGGCCTCCCATTGCTGCTGTCTCCATCGCCACACTCTGCCATGTGCCACTTTCAGGTCTCCTCACACTGCTGGTGGGTTCCATTTTGTCATAGGGTGCTGGCAGATTACGGGCCTCCCATTGCTGCTGCCAGGCCCGTAATCTGCCATGGGCCCCCGTACCGCCTCCTCATGCTGCTGCCAGGTCCAGAGTGTCTCATGGGTCCCTGTACGGCCTCCCATTGCTGCTGTCTCCATCGCCACACTCTGCCATGTGCCACTTTCAGGTCTCCTCACACTGCTGGTGGGTTCCATTTTGTCATAGGGTGCTGTATGGCCTCCCATTGCTGCTGCCTCCACCGCCACACTGTGGCTCCACACTCTGGTTTTGGCACCGTGACTGCCCAAATGAGTGAAGTGTGCGGTGATTCTAAGATCGACGGCACTCATCTGCATGTCATACTGACTGACAGTATTATTTCTCTTCCCCAGCAGACTCCAAGGGCATTTAAATTAAAGGTACAGTGTTCTGCACTAATATAAAGGCTCTCTGAAGCCTAGAAACACCCTTTTTATAAGTTAAATTTGCAGCGAATATATTCGACTCGAAGCGAATTCGCCGAATCGGCCGAATTGAATTTTTGAATACTTCGCTCATCTCTAATCCTAATAAGCTGTCCTATATGTTGAAATGTAAAGAATAAAATAGGTGAATCTTTACTATTAGAAGACAGGAACACATTTAAATGTATGCCTTCAAGAGCGCTAATAATATTATAGCACTTAAAGATTGATAATTTTTTTAAAGCAGGGGTATCCCTCAAAGACTGAAAAATACATACTGTCATATAGCTCTAGTGGTTTTACAAATGTATAGTTAATGGTACAATGTTTCATATAGGGCATACAGTCACGTCCATAAATATTGGGAAATCGACACAATTCTAACATTTTTGGCTCTATACACCACCACAATGGATTTGAAATGAAACGAACAAGATGTGCTTTAACTGCAGACTGTCAGCTTTAATTTGAGGGTATTTACATCCAAATCAGGTGAACGGTGTAGGAATTACAACAGTTTGCATATGTGCCTCCCACTTGTTAAAGGACCAAAAGTAATGGGACAGAATAATAATCATAAATCAAACTTTCACTTTTTAATACTTGGTTGCAAATCCTTTGCAGTCAATTACAGCCTGAAGTCTGGAACGTATAGACATCACCAGACGCTGGGTTTCATCCCTGGGGATGCTCTGCCAGGCCTCTACTGCAACTGTCTTCAGTTCCTGCTTGTTCTTGGGGCATTTTCCCTTCAGTTTTGTCTTCAGCAAGTGAAATGCATGCTCAATTGGATTCAGGTCAGGTGATTGACTTGGCCATTGCATAACATTCCACTTCTTTCCCTTAAAAAACTCTTTGGTTGCTTTTGCAGTATGCTTTGGGTCATTGTCCATCTGCACTGTGAAGCTGCGTCCAATGAGTTCTGAAGCATTTGGCTGAATATGAGCAGATAATATTGCCCAAAACACTTCAGAATTCATCCTACTGCTTTTGTCAGCAGTCACATCATCAATAAATACAAGAGAACCAGTTCCATTGGCAGCCATACATGCCCACACCATGACACTACCACCACCATGCTTCACTGATGAGGTGGTATGCTTAGGATCATGAGCAGTTCCTTTCCTTCTCCATACTCTTCTCTTCCCATCACTCTGGTACAAGTTGATCTCGGTCTCATCTGTCCATAGGATGTTGTTCCAGAACTGTGAAGGCTTTTTTAGATGTCGTTTGGCAATCTCTAATCTGGCCTTCCTGTTTTTGAGGCTCACCAATGGTTTGCATCTTGTGGTGAACCCTCTGTATTCACTCTGGTGAAGTCTTCTCTTGATTGTTGACTTTGACACACATACACCTACCTCCTGGAGAGTGTTCTTGATCTGGCCAACTGTTGTGAAGGGTGTTTTCTTCACCAGGGAAAGAATTCTTCGGTCATCCACCACAGTTGTTTTCCGTTGTCTTCCGGGTCTTTTGGTGTTGCTGAGCTCACCGGTGCGTTCCTTCTTTTTAAGAATGTTCCAAACAATTGTTTTGGCCACGCCTAATGTATTTCCTATCTCTCTGATGGGTTTGTTTTGTTTTTTTTCAGCCTAATGATGGCTTGCTTCACTGATAGTGACAGCTCTTTGGATCTCATCTTGAGAGTTGACAGCAACAGATTCCAAATGCATATAGCACACTTGAAATAAACTCTGGATCTTTTATCTGCTCATTGTAATTGGGATAATGAGGGAATAACACACACCTGGCCATGGAACAGCTGAGAAGCCAATTGTCCCATTACTTTTGGTCCCTTAACAAGTGGGAGGCACATATGCAAACTGTTATAATTCCTACACCATTCACCTCAAATTAAAGCTGACAGTCTGCAGTTAAAGCACATCTTGTTCGTTTCATTTCAAATCCATTGTGGTGGTGTATAGAGCCAAAAATGTTAGAATTGTGTCGATGTCCCAATATTTATGGACCTGACTGTACATATATACAAAATTGCAGCACTAAATAATGGTGTATATTCCAAAATATGGAAATATACTGTATATGTAACAAATAAAAAATGTGCAACAATAAAGTAATAAGTCCCAGTGTATCTTTTTCCAGCCTTCAGGCTTCAGACTTAAAAAAACCTACCTTATACACAGCAAAAATTTACAAAACCATGATGTGTATTATAAAGATAGGTATTAGAACATAGTTACTATAGAAAATAATGTGGAATGGACCTCCCGCGCTACCTCCCTTTTTATTTTATTATTAAAAATTAATTTTTTTTTTTATTCGTTGCATATGCAACAGGAAAGGGAAAGCTGCTGTAACCTGTCTATATACCCAGATAGAAAAAGTGTGAATATAAACGAATAATGGTGTAGCGCTATCCCAAATATTCTATGACTGAATACATATAAATCAAACTATACAGTATACCTTAATAATTATTATAAAGGTATACTGTATAGTTTGATTTATATGTATGCAGTCATAGAATATTTGGGATAGCGTTACACCATTTTTGGTTTATATTCACACTATAGAAAATAAGTTATAGGCTTTCTATAGCAATAAGGGTACATGACCAGTATGTGCAGGGAAATCAAAATATAAAACACTAAAAAGAAAATGTAATGTATGTCAGAGTCTTTTGTCAACAGCAAGTAAGCTGATATTCAGTCAAGTAAATAGTGGAAAATGTAAAATATTACCATTTTCAAAGACGCTTCATCTTAGTAAATAATGGTCTTAATAATTTAGAGAAGATAACACAGGAAATGTGTGTCTTTTTGACCTCGTGACTTCTACCTATCTTGCTAATGGTTACAAATAGATTAAACTTTACTGAAGATCCTGTGGTTAACTTATCTCATTCTTCAGAAAATGACACCTTTGTTTTTTTAGTGGCAAAAGTTTGACATTTATCATTGATACTTCTGAAAAAATGAGTGTGCCATCTGCTGAGCTGTCTAAAAGCACATATACGCATGCCTGGAAACATTCAAACAGCTGTGACACTTTTCTGTTTTAGAGATAAAACCCATGATAGTATACATCTAATTGGGCAATCAGTTGCAGATTTCTACGAGATGGGTTAGATCCTGTGTCAGGTTTTTTCTGCCAGGTCAAAACGTGAAGGACGATTTATTTAACTGGACACAGACAAAAAAAAATACATTGTTTGTAGGGTGGGGAAGGGGTAAAATCTCCACCTGGTGACTACTGCAACATTCGTATTTTTATGGGTATGACAAGAACAGGCAATGAGGGAAAATCTCCCTAACAGGGTCACAGAAATACAAATCAGATCAGTATTAACTTTTCCCCGCTCTATCCAAACCTAAAAAAGCTGGGTTATTATTATTATACAGGATTTATATTGCGCCAATAGTTTGCTCAGCGCTTTACAATCTAACAGGAGACAATACAGCAACGATACAGCTCAATACAAGAGGGTTAGGAGGGCCCTGCTCCTTGGAGCTTACAATCTAAGATTTGATATACATTTCTATATAAATGTGACTGAATTATGAAGAATTTATATGTCTTTTGTGGGTGCGTATGAATTAATGTAAAATTAATATGTGACACGCTTCCTATTTAACTTTTTAGACTCCTGGTGCTCATCCTGCAGCCTGGAGGCTGTATGCGACCCTTTGGCACTTTTTGTGCGGCCCTCAAGGACTCTGCAGACACTAATCTGTGTTTCTCTGTTTCCGTGTTAAGCCTAGTACACACAATCAGAAAATCGTACAAAAAAATAGCACTTTCAAAGTGATCATATGATATCTGATCATTAGTACACAGCTTTTGTATGAAATTGATTGAAGGGACAAGCATGAAAGTTTTTCTCATATGATACCAGATTGTACAATTTTTGCTTAATCTGTATAGTTTTTGTCCAAAAATACAAATATATACATCACTTCCGAATTTTTATTCAGTTGTACAAGAATTTTCATAACTTTAGTAATCTCATCACTTTCGATATAAGACTAGCATTAAAAAAAAAAACAAAAAAAAAAATGATGATCATCTGTCCAATATTCTCATTGTGTGTACGGGGCTTTATAGCAGTGTTTTCTAGCAGTCTCATGTAATTTGTCCTATTGAAGCATGTCCCCAATCTTCCACAACATTTATAGCATGTTCACAATCTCAGTCTCCCGCAAAATGCTTGTAGTCTCTGACCATCTGTTGTATCATGCCATGTCTGAAGCCTCTGACCATCTCCTGTAATATGTCCACAGCCTCTAGTCATGTTTTTTATAATGCACACAGTCTTTGACTATATGCTTTTGTGTGTTTGCTATCTCTGTCACTGAATATTTACTGAGCGTTATGTGCGGCCCCTTTAGGGTGTCGGTGGCTGTAGTTGAGGCACCCATATCAAGATACATTTATATTAAGGGCCCACTCACACTGCAGTGCACATAAAAACACGCCTTCAGTGCATTGCATTTTAACACATTTCTGCATATTTCCATGTGCATTTCTGTGTGTTTTTTTGCACACCTTTGCATATTTTCATGCATTTATATGCAAGTTTTTCTGCATATGTATTTTGCACGCCTTACTGTGCTTTGTGCTGTGATATTATGCAACCGTGTTGCATAAAATTGCACTGCTATGGAACACATATAAACACAGCTTTCCAGAGTGAACTATTGTTTTCTAGGTGTCATTGCAGTTACCTGTGTTTTGTTTTTCCATGTGGAAAAATGCAGGTAACTGCACATAATGTGAACGGGCCCTTAGGGTCAAAGAAAAAAATGCTAATTTTGAGTGTTTTTTTGTACTAGTGCTTAGGAGAATTTAGAAGAATTTACCATTTTTTCTGCCAGAAAACCACTCTCAAAACTGCAAAACAGAAGGGATTTTTCTCTACCTCTAAACGCTGAGCTTAAAATATGTCTCTAAATGACCTAATGTGCATGGACACATAGAATAACATTAGTTGCTTCTACAGGCTAAACTCCTCTAGGAGCAGCGGGTTTTTTTAAGCCAGTGTGCTTGGACCCTTAAACACCAAGTATGAATCTTATTAATGCCAGTTAAGCAAACCTTTTAATTATGAACATCTGTATTTCTGCCTGTGTTTTTTAGTTTAATGAACTGTCTTCAGGGGCAGACTGACCATTTGGAAGCTCAGGCACTCCCGAGGGCCTGGGGTCAGTAGGGGGCCCCATGAGATGCCCCTGGTACCTTTTTCATAGGCTTTTTTGAGTTTGGGCAAGGACACAGGGGCCCCATGATCCCCTATTGCCCGGGGGCCCCATGAGTTGTCAGTCCGCCCCTGACTGTCTTCATCCTCTCTCCTCTATTTTTTTTTTGTTTAGTTATACCCACTATACATCTTGATAATGCTATTTCTATATTGTTTGTTATATATACTGTATAAAGTTTTCTTTCTCTTATTTTCAGCTTATTCATTTATCTTTCTCTCTTATACTAGATTTCTAGAAGCTCGCTTAATTTCTCAGACTTCTTTTTAATGTGTATCTACTCCCTCTCGCATCCTCTGAAACTCCCTACCCCAATCTATCCAGCTATCTCCTAGTCTATCCACTTTTAGACAATCCTCTTCAGAGAGGCCTACCCTGCCCCCACCTAACAACTGTACTTTTATTTTCTCCATCAGCTCTTCCCCTATATTTATTAACTTTTTTATCTCTTGACCTTCCCTCTTAGATTTATTTCAGGTACTGATACAGCGCTGCCAATTTATGCAGCACTTTATTATTATTATTATTATTATTACTACGAGTTTATATAGCGCCAAAGGGTTTGCTCAGCGCTGTACAATAGAGGGGGGACAATACATGGCACAGTACAACAACAACAAACAACGTACGAGGGGTAAGAGGGCCCTACTCTTTCGAGCTTTACATATATATTGTACATTCACATCAATCCCTAACCCTCAAGGAGTGTAGAATGTAAGGTCCCTTACATTCATACATACATACACATATTAGGGCTAATTTAGACAGGAACCAATTCACCTACCAGCATGTCTTTGGAGTGTGGGAGGAAACAGGAGTACCTGGTGGAAACCCATTCAGGCACAGGGAGAACATGTAAACTCCAGGCAGGTGGTGCCGTGGTTGGGATTCAAACCAACAACCCTAGTACTGCCAGGGGGAAGTCCTAATCATTTAGCCACTGTTGCTGCCTGTAAGCTCTAATGAGCAAGGTCTTCTGATTCCTACTGTATCCAATCGTGTGGTAATTGTACTATGTTGTAAAGCACTGTGTAAACTGTTGGAACTATATAAATCCTGTATAATAATAGTAATAGTTATATATTAAACTCATGCACAGCTTTAAATACTGTGATCCCATGCCTATTCCCAAAATGTGACTTCGTACAAGTGCTTAGGTGCTATTGTGCATCGTGCAAGGTTCATAAGGAAAGTGAAAAAGAAAAGTGGGTAGGTTTTAATCAAATTGGTTCAAAATCAATTTTGCTAAATAAAGTTTCCATAATTTATTAAACATATTTAAAGTTAACACAACATGTTAGTACACATGCTTAACATGATCAGAGATTGATTGCTTCTTCAGGGAATATCATACTGCAACGATTTGGCCTACTGATTTACTTGGCTACCCACATACTAAATCATTCTTGATTTGAAAATAGCAGCAAATATGTAACATTGGTTCCTATGGTTATCGTATAATGAACACATATGTATTTAACCTTACTGATGACAGCCATTAAGATAACATATTGGATGTTTACTAAGTTGGTGCCAACTAGTGAAATGTCTGATCATAATACTTTTAGAAAATTTACTACAAAATTATACAACATTTATCAAACCTTAAAAATGCTTAGATAAAAAAATAAAAATGCTTAGATAAAAAAGTAAAAACAAGGCATGCAATTCAGCCCCCAAATGATCCAGCAAAAGATTGTTGTTAAGTGCCCTGGACATATGTTAATTTTGTATCTATGGACCAAGAAGGTACTCAGGAACAATTGCTTTTCCTCTGAGCAGGTCAAGGAACGGCTGAACCTACAAGGTGAGGTCTTTACCATTCAATACAAACATATTAGATCAGGTATAAACTCTTCTATGTTTGTAAGCACCTTTAGATGCAGTATATAAACCATATCTCTAGCCATCACCTTTTTGGACAGAGCCCAAACAGGCAGGGCGTGTTCAAACCTATTCTTACCTCTTTTAAGTCTATATTTATGATAAGCAGTCTGAAATGACTCAGAGAGCTCCCTCTTTTCTTTGATTCTTGCCTATCAGAATTTACACTTAGTACTGCTGGCATCAGTAGAGAATCTTTCAATATTCAGGCAGATAGATATTAGAGGAGGATTGTAGGTGGTAAAAAAGAAAAGGAAATTTATATTGCTGGAATCACCCGTAGACATGCAATGGCAGTGCAACATTAGCGTTGATAGCATACATCTGTGGGATATTGTTATCGTTGAGACAGCCAACAATGGCACTAGCTGTTAAAAGCACATATCACCCCTTCACTGATATGAACCTGAAATTTCAGCATAGCAAAACTTCTTGTTCATGGGCCTGTTGCCCATAAATCTTCGAACATAAGCAGATATTTTATTGTAGCCCATTACCATTACTTTCATCCAAAATGCATGTAACTTTGCATAACTATCACTGCAGACATTTCTTTTCATGTTTTATGATTGTTTTTGGTCTTTCTTGAAAGCATTTAGATTTTAGATGCAAGATTTAACCATGTACAGATTCAATAATGTGTACAAATAGCTTATTTTACTTAAAACAAAGAAGTGGATATAAATATAACCATACTTGTACTTTTCTTTGTTTTGCAATTCTGTTAAAACCATATCATGTAAAAATGTTTAAACATAGGCAGCTTGGTTCAGTCATGTAAATGACCAGTGGAAAATAAGACTCACACTTTTCCAACCCAAGTTAGTCAACTTATCAAAAAAGCATGACAGATGTTATATTTTGTGTTTTTACATATACATAGCCAGGAGACAGGAATTTAGCAATATACACATTTCTGAAATGACTTGACACACCTTTGGTTTTAATAAAATGGTTGAAGTGTTGCTATTACAATACTAATTATGAGTTCAGTGTTAGGTTACCTGGTTTCACCTTTCTGGGTGGTATTATATCCCTAGGTACCGTATTTACATAGTGTGGGTCAAGTGGCTGCACTGTTGACCTTGAAAACCCTTGCAATGCTGTGGGGCTTTCGACTCATGCCCTACCAGTCCTTTTTTTCTTAAAAATCAGTAAGTGTTGACAAAAAGAAAAATTTACTCCACCACCTTTCTCATCTATGCTTGTCAATCACATGGATGAAACACAAAGGCAAACTGAAATTAATATCTAAAACATAAAGAGAGCAATGAACATAAGTGTAATATATCTTCTTAGCAGGGATAACAATGACGTCTTAAATAACAATTGCTTCCAGTACTCATATTCCAGGATAAAAAATTTAATTTACCCCAGCAATACATCCAACACCACAGTGACAAAACAAATAATTCACAGTTAATGACACTGAACCCTAAAGTATAAAACGTATTTGTACATCATATTTGTTATATTTTCAGCATATCGCATGAAACTTAAAAAAAGTACATAAAATCTAAGAATTTATTTGGTAGCTTTTAGCACCAGAAGCAAGGAGCTGGTACTTTTCATCACAGAGCTCTCAAAGCACAGACTGATGCCCTTTGTTAAAGCTGTAAAACTTTATAGCACGTCACCAGAGTATTTGCCATAATGTGTAAGAATGCACTACATGCTTGCACATTTCAGCATATTTACCTCATTGTGTGCCTTCCTCCAGAAATGCGCCCCCCCTCCTTTTCAGTAATATACCAGACCACATGCCTATCAGTGCTGGGGGTACTCTGCAAGGGGATGGGGGCACAAAAGACCCCTACTCTTCAAAGTACTTTTGTCTCCATATTTAGAAATGAGGTCCTTTCCCCTCCTCCATTGCCTCAAATGATATACTGTATAGTTATAATATATAGTTATATTTAATTATCATATTGTTTATAATAAAATTTTGGTCAGTGGTGTCATGGGATTCATGTTTGTCAATTTACATTACAACAGCTGGGGATCTGTCATTTAGCAGTGGGAACGCAGCATGTATACAATGGTCATCGTGATTAATGCTGGATTTACATCACTGCATACTGTAACTGACGTGGATTACATCACCAGATGTGGGGAAGATGCCCTTGCCTCTCTAAATTGGGACATGGTTACTTTGCGAGGTGGACAAGGCTTTGTTGCCCCCCTTCCCCCCCACACGCAATTACCCTGCTCAATGTTGAAAGACAGTTGGCCCGGTGTGGTTCAGGAAGAGGCTGCTTCTTTACTTTTTTTTAACACTTTGAACATTGTTTAACAGTATCTGACTCTGGGTTTAAACTTTATATTTTTTACACTTATTATTATAAATGACTACAGAGGCCCAGGACCCCTTTAGTGATGTATGCCATGGGGACTACTATGATGTATTTAAGCAACACTATTTAGCTTCACCATATGCATTTACATCAAGTGTTAATCAGCCCACTTTGACCGGCAGATAGAACATCGCCAGTAATTTTGGGGAATTGTCCCTGTTCTCATCAACGTAATATTATCCTGCCACTGGCTAATTTCTATCAAACTTTAATTAGGAATGAATTAAGAAACCACAGATAATACAGCAGCAGGGTATTTTTAATCAGGGAGAACTGGATGAAAAAAATGTACTAGAGATAGCGTGCAGGCAGATTTTTTACTACAAGAATTAAGAGACCGCAGATGACACAGCAGCGTAAAGTTGGCCAGCAGCAGAACAGTTTTAATCAGGGATAACAGGCCTAACCAGAGTATGCCTAACTTTAATTTTTACTATGGAGATAGAAGATGCAGTGAATATGGGTGATAATATGAGATGATTTTGGCACACACTGATCTTGCGCTTTGTTTTGCGGGGGGGTTTTTCCTTTCATAAGATGCAGCATAATGAAAACGAAAAGCAACTACCAAAGGTAATTGGCATACAAAATAATTCTGCCCTTTGAGCATCCAAAGCTTAACAAATGAAAGTAAGAAAAAAAAGGAAAAATCCTCAGAAGAAATGTAAACCCCAAAACTACCACCCCTGAAACAAAAACCCACATTTTTAAATAGATGTCTTACAAAAGAAAAAGAGCAGTTTAACTTAAAAGAAAGCCTTGTCAACATACAAAAAGATCAATATATCCTCAAAGTAAATAAAAACCTTAAAATATTGTCCAATATTTTCAAAAGAAATGTAAACCCCATACTACCATCCCTGTAACAAAAGCCCACTTTTTTTAAACAAGGCAGCAATAGAAAAAGAGCATTTTAACGTAAAATAAACCCAATCAACATACAAAAAAAATCAATATATCCTCAAAATAAATTAAAACCTATGGATAGGACAACACATCTAAAAATTACAGCTGACCTTAAATCAAACAAAAAATAAAATGAAAGACAAATAAGCTCACAATAATGAGAATAACGGCAGCACAGAAGTTGATTGTCTAAAGAGCTAGCAATCAGAAATAAAACACAGTCTTCTAACTGACTCTAACCTTTCTCTATGCAGTATTTTAGCTTTCTGTATCCTTTTACTATAGCAGCTTTAATACACTTACACCACTTTTCTGCACTTTGCTCCTCCTTTTATAGTGAGGATGTTGGCAAATTATTGATTTGTCTAAGTCAGCTGACCCTTGCAATGAATTATAAAGCATTTGGTCCTGTGAATGCTCGCATTAGTTTGCTGCAATAACAAACCTCAAACATGTTGAGTTGGATTTGAACCCATGCTTGCACCGAAACTGAACCTTATCCCTAATTTTAAACAGTTCCAGAGAAAGTTAAAACTATTTTAATTGCCTACATTAAAATCACTTGATTTTATCAAAGTCCTCCTGGTCTTTCAAATCATTCATTTCCTATCTGTCGTCTGATTTTAATGCACTGAATGTGATTTATTAAGAAAAGACTAAGGAAAAAAATTATCTGCCATGTGCCATACTTGCAGTAGAGATTACAAAATAAGAACATAAGAATCAGATTGGTTGCTATGGGGAACATGCAAAACATTCTTCTTTGTTTGGTTTTCCAAGTCACAAAATTGTCTGCTTTGAATAAATATTTCAGGGAGACTTTTCAACACATCAATCTTATATTATATTTGGATACAGAGGAGCTTTGTGTCCAAAAATCCCTTTCAGTGTCATGTCTAACTGATGGACACTTTGCTTTACAGACTAGATTTGTCCTCTTATGCATGAATTCATCAAGTTACAGATTTTTAAAGCTATAATATGTATCAATGCCTCTCACATCATATAAATGTGAGTATAGTGTTCTGGCGTTAGCAGTTTCTTGGAATGTTATGGACAATTTGATTATCTGATTACAACAGATCCATTAATACATGTGTGACAGCTTGGCGCTGAGAAATGTACAGTTCTAAAATGTTGCATACTTTATTTTACATGACTTCATTGTTCTTCTATCCCCTTAAGTTTATATGATCTGTGGGTGTGTAGCCCGAGAAATGGAAGCCAACCAAGCAAGTGTTTGTTATTTCCCTATTGTTTTGTAAATGGATCAGTGTTCTTGATACCACAATCATTGTTCGGTATGATCCTTCACAGTTCAAATCATCACTGGTAATTTGTTATGTAGGACAGCACCGTCCTTTCATACCAGATGAGTAATAACATAATTCTGACTTCCAGACCACATGGAATAAATTTTATACAAATGCACGTGATTGAGAAAAAGCCCAAGTGCAGTGTAAAGTAAGTGTAAACTGTAACTAAGAAATATGGAGTCCACCATTGCTTTTGCAGTGACAGTTCCATTGATGCCACTTTCACCTCTACACAGAAGCCCTCAGAAGTACTTAAAAGTTGTATATCTGGATTATACAATGAAAGCTACACATTCAACTGATGCACCCTCCTAATGTGATGGTCCTGCTGTCTTCATGGCTGTGCAGATAATGTTGAAGATCTTGCTTTCTGCTATAACACGGTATTGCTTCCGCTTGTTACAAAGTTAGTCTAGCTGAAAAAAAGACAAAAGTCCATCCAGTTCAACCATAGAAAAAAAAAAAGTTATACTTGTAAAATAGCAAGACATGTAGATGTGTGTCATATATGAAATTATCACTTCTGATTCACAAGTTGCAGGCTTTATGCACTTGGAAGAGTTCATAACAAGAACCACTATTGGTATGACAAAGGCATCCTAACATATAAGGCTTATACCATGTGTAAACTCAACATATGGCTAGCCAAATGATCCTCAGTGAACAATCACTATTTTGTACTGTATATGTTGGGCAATCCTTTATTACTTCCCAAAGAAGAGAATGTACCAGCCAGGGGCGGACTGACCATTTGGAAACTCGGGCACTGCCCATGAGATGCCCCTGGTATCTTTTGCATAGGCTTTTTTCAGTTTGGGCAAGGGCACAGGTACCCCATGATCCCCTATTGCCCGGGGGCCCCATGAGTTGTCAGTCCGCCCCTGGTACCAGCATTATCTAATACAAATCCAACCTTATGATGCAAACTTTCAGACATTCCAAATGCTTTATTTTAATTTAACACTAATGAAGATCTTAGGGTTTAAAGAGACTGTAAAATATTGGATATATTTTGACAAAGCTGCTGACTGCTGGCACAAGATGGTTTATCATCAGTTGGCATCTTTTAGAACTTGGCAAGCCCTTATAGCACACAAATCTGATTACACCTGCAGCTTGTCTTTTTGATTGCTTTAGAAAAAAAGGTTTAAAAAAGACCCCACTTTCTTAGGCAAACTCATTCTCACATATCTATAAATGTAAGAAAAAGATTAACAAAAGAAATACCAACAACATGGACAGCAAGTCTATTGAATTGTAAACAATATATTTTTGCTTTTAATAAATACTGCAGCCATTAACTGTTGGGGAAATAAAATGGGGGCCGTTGCACTTTTTTTATGTTGCATGATATTTGCGCAACTATTTATCAAATGCATAGTTTCAGGAAAAAAAATTAAAACAAGTTTGAGTGCACAATATAACACCTATTTTTTGTGAAATATAAAATAAGGGGTTGCTTCAAGTAAATAGATACCCAAAATGTCAAGCCTTTTCATTGGTACCCATGAAATGGCAAAAAAAACTATGATAACTGTGACAATTTAAAATTAATAACACCTTAAGGTGCTGCGCTACATCCAAATCTTTTATATCAAACCTCCTAATAATGTGAAAATGATTGATGCCACGCTAATATAATGAGCTACTTATCACTCGTGCAATTGTTATATAATTTCTCCTAAAATAAAATTCTACATAATTACTATAAAATATTATAAAAATTCCTCCAGAAAAAATATAGAAACATGTGTTTCTTCATATATTATTCTATTATATGACATTCCAACAGTACTGTTCCAATACTTGTGCAAATAAAAAATACTGATGAATTACCACCATCTCTCAAACAGCGCTCTCACTTTAATTTCAGACCTATGAGCAGGTCACCATGCGCATTCCCCTTTAAGGGGTCTATTTGGCTATCATGCAAAAGCCTCCTCCTTCCTTCTTTACTTGTGTTGAATTCAGTCAAATCATTTGATCACCCTACTGACAAACTCTTGCTTGTTAACTCAGATAAGACTATGCATAGTGTTTTACCATTTAAAATCACCATATATTTATTAAATAGATAAGAAATGGACTCACAATTCAAGTGCACTAATACACAGTAGTGCACCACTTCAAATAACAGTTGGCCAAACTTCAATAATACTGTGTCATTAAGAGGTTGTTAACATCACCAACCTTTCATATACATGGACCCCTTCCTGGTAGCGTGGTGACCCCTCCCTGGTGTGTTTCGTCACTTACTGTGACTTCTTCCAAATGGTTGAAACAATTTGAAAGTAATCATAAATTACGGCCCTAGAATTATTCCTCTCTCTTCAGCAATCACAATTTATTTAAATGTGCATGCCCTATGTGCATTTGCATTGCAGGGGTGCTTTACATTTTTTTTAACTATTATAGTTTAGTTTTTTTAACACTTTTTCTCATTTAACTTTATTACTATCACAGGGGGGCTAACAAGCCCCTATGTGATACATGGGCAGGTGACTGGTCCTCTTTATGGAGAACTATTAGACACCCACTGTCTCCACTGCCATCCACTGCTGCTTATAAAGCACAGACCCAAGACCAAACACCGCACATGTGCCAAAAGTAATCAATTATAGGTCTGTGAATAGCATCCCACATAAGACTTTAAATCCAAAGAAAACACTGACAGTGCACAAAGACATAAATACATACACATTTCTGTACTATAAATTAATAATCCACTACCAGAAAAAAACAGAGGACTCAGCTATATAAATAGCTGCAGAGGAGGAATGATGGTGAGAACCCCAAGACTAACACCACTAGGTAAAAAACATGTCATCCCAAACAAAAGGAGTATATGTGGAAACCTAGTACGGCTTCCATAAAAGAAAAAGGGTCTGGACATCCAAAACACCACACAGAAGAATCAGTTTAGTATAGAACCTAAATGCCACAAAATGACATAGATCTATGAAAAACACAGACAGTTCACAAAATTAGGAATATGTACAATGTACATAATACACATAGATACTCCACAACCAGAAGAAAGAATATATTCAGATATATGAATAGTTGCAGAGGAGGAATGAAATTGGTCCTCTTTATAGAGACACTAGGAACTATGTCTCCCCTGCCTTCCACTGCAGCTAATCAAGCACATTTTGTGCTTGATTAGCTGCTTACCTAGCTATAGTAGCTAGGAAATGACGGCTCAAACCTGTGATGAAACCCTCCTTGCTTACAGGTTCATTCATTGCAGAGAAGACCTAGTGAGGGCTGCAATCACAGTTTCACTTCCCAACTCCCTGCAGTTCCAGTGTGCTCTGATCTCCTGGAAACCAGCTGCCGGCCTATGTCTCTTGGATATGTCTACATTAGGTACACCATAGAGTGTAGTAAAAGGGTTCATGCTGGTGAAAGTGTCATCCAGATAGTTGCCAGTGAAGGTGCCATTCTAACACATTGTTACATTAAGCTTTGTTGAACTTGCCCAGAATAAAGAGGAGTCAGCCAGGTTCGTGTGGATGGTAAGATTACTTCTCATCACTTGTCTGCTGGGCTGAACAGAACAAATCAAGAGATTTACACTAAACAGTGTGAATGGAGGAGTCTGCGCTGTTGGCTATTGCGTTTATGAAATCCAATGAGAGCACCAAACCAACTTCCAAGAGTCTAGTATGTTCATTGAAAAATAAAGCCAACACATTTTGGGGTACAAACACACTTCCCCTTCATCAGGGCTTATGAATTTTGACTATAAATGGATTCAGTTCAGGAGATACCAAATAAATCTGCACTATGATTTACTGTTTGGAATAGTTTCAGGAGGGTGGGTTATGACAGTGTTAGTGAATGCAGCACCTGTAGCTGGCTGTATACACAAACCGTTATTGAATCTGATAGGATGCAGTCACTGTTTAGTTGCCAATTTTCCACCCATTTGTAAATTGAATTTTGTTTAGTCACTTGGTGCTTTCAGGGCCACCTATCACTCGAATTCAGGTAGATATAACAGTAATTTCCAGTCAGGTATAGCTAGCATAAGTCCAGGCTGCTTACACTCAGTGGGGTGTCTAAGGCTCCATGTACACGGGACATTTGGAAAACTCTTCTAAATGATGGAAACTGACTGCTGGAAAACGTAAGTTAAAAAACGTTTAGCCACGTTTGCATACCGCGTTTATGAGCATTTATGAGCATTTATGAGTGTTTGCATTTAGAAGCGTTTTTTTAAGATAACCCCAGGAGACCTTCCAAAATGCCCAGAATGCACTGAAAAACAGTAAAAAATTAACTAATTCAGACATTTTGAGAGAATTAGAAAGCAGAAGCAGAGAGATCAGTATGTGTTGAGATTACCTGTCTTTTCTGGTTGTATTCACTATGGATCCCATCATGAGCATAATGCGGCACGTTCAACCATTTTTTCCTTCACGCAAAACCTGGAACTGACTGTGCTGGTGTACTGGGTCCATTTGAATACATGGAAAACACTTTGCATGCATTTCTGATGATGAAAAAAGTCACTGGACAGCATCTGGATATGGAACAGTTAAAAAACACTTTTAAACGCAAACGCTTATAAACGTGGTTAGCCGCGTTTACACGTATTTACAAGCTTTTGGCATTTGATAAAATCTACTCCTGAACGCAAGTTTGGTGCGTTCAAAAAAACGACTGTAAACTCAAATGCCTGTAAACGACTGTAAATGACATATGTGTATATGGACACATAGGAAAACATTAGGGAGAGTTTAAGGGCTGATGAAAAAAAACGCAGAAAAGCTCCTGAACATGAGTTTATCAGCTGCACTGTACATGAACCCTAAGAACAACTTAACCAAAGATGAAGCTGTCCTTTGGGATTCAAAGCTAGCAGTAGCAAGATGGCAGAGATACAATATTGATCAACCAAATATAAAAATGCATAGGGAAACATCTAATACAGTTTAGTTCAGTTTACTTTGGGAGTGCTGCTTTCTGTCAAATTGTATCCCAACTGTTTAATATATGATGGAACATCAAACAATGGACCCAAGATCATCAAGTAGGATCACTAGTTGTTTCACTTTTCAGTGCTGGTCTTTTCTACTGAGGTGTATTAACGTATTCTAATCCTACAATAGCATAATATACTTATGCTCATAGAAGAAAATTAAATGGTTTCATTCAAAGTAAGCAAAGCATTTAAACTAAGCAAAGTGACATAAAACATTAGGTTGTACAATGTCTGAATCATCGCACCTTTGTACAATGGCAAGCAAAAATATAATGTATTAGTTGCCCAAAATATTAACAGCTTAGTGTTAATCCTTAATGATTGAACTAAATAAAATGGAAGATAGAATGTGTGTGTTGGCAATGCTCTAATGCCAGGGCAAAATACAGGCACATGATTAGCTGTCCAGTTTTCATCTGTAAACACAGTTCAGTATATGAAACTGCAGTTGTTTTGTTTTTTTTGCTATCTCAAGCCACTTCAAATATTAAATCTTTCACTGCCAGGACCTACAGCACTGCTTCCAGCAGGCCAAAAAAAATATGTAAAAAAAAACATTCTTAAAAAAATTATAAAAATGAAAAACCTAGTATGGGCAGATTTAGATTTGCGTGTAAATCTCCCTTCTCGCTGAAGCCCAAACCGTGTTCAGATCTCACTCCAGAGGCTACTGGAAGGCAGTGAGGAAGCGATTTGATGCCTCCTCACCAACTTTGCCGACAAGTGCTAGCACCAAAGGGGAACGCACACTTAGGTCCCACAGATATGTAAATTTTCAGAAAATATATGGTTTAGGGAGGTCTTTTACAAACTCTGAAAGCTGTAAGTGAAAAATGAAAACCTTCAGATATGTACATTTTTGCATATGTTCGATTTTCACCATTTTGCAAAAAGGTGCAATTTAAAATTTACAAATACTTGTTATTTATTAACTCAACACAGGTTAAGCTTTTATATTTAGTAGGATGTTTGCAGGAATTTGCAGTAAAATTTGTTGTGTTTTTATCTGCTATTAATGATTTTAGTGTATTTTTGGCAAAAAGATTGTTTGTTAAACATTTGCGCAAATATCACGGGGCCGTAAAGATCGGTATTACCTTATTTTTATTCTACTGGTCATGTGCTTTCAGAAAATAAATGGTTTGGGAGGTATTTTACAAAATCTGAACGCTGTAAGGGAAAAATAAAAAAGCAATGAAAAAATTACAAAAATGGTCTGGTCAGTTGAGTTTAAAAGTGGAGAGCAGGACCTGACAGTGAAAGGGTTAAAGGTCTTTAAAAATACACAGAAACAAGCATTCAGAGGTTTTTAGAAACGTGGTAAAAGAGCAGCCGCAGTTTATCTATAACTAGGCTCACAACACTAAACTGCTAAAATTGAGATTTAATAGGCAGGGCTGACTTTCTGCAAAAAAAAAGCTATGGCAGTACACAGCCACCCAAATATTATGTTCCTGTATAGAAAGAAAATGTTTAATTCTGCCAATCAACCTTCTAATGTAATCCTGTAGGGTTCTCTACTGTTCCCAACGCAGCTCATGTGTTGGCAAATGTTATTGCACTTTACTTTTTTGCCCCTCCTGTAGTGGAGCAGAGGGTGGAGATAGAGCCACTTTATATTCCAGCTGTGGGTGGGGTCAAATGCACTTGGATTATGGGAGCAGAACATCCCTCATTAGGAAAGATATAATGCTGTGCTAAAACTACATTAGAGAGCCTTTTGTGCATGGCTGAACTGCCAGAGTGGTGAGTGAGGATACTTGGGAGCAGACAGAGGAACCTTGACCCTTACCTAGAGGGTCCCATGGCTTGGTTTAGAGTGGCCACTGGGGCTCTGGAGGATCTCCCTTTGTGTATGTGGAATAAACACCATATGTGAGCAACACCTATGCTAAAAATACTGTAACGTCTGAAAAGATGACTTTAACTATGCTGTAAAACTCGGAAGTGTTTTGCAATTGTGTGATCACTGCATGGAAAGTTATGAGGAGGAGAGAGGTCTACATTGTGAGCTTCTATCAGTGAGTCATGTTTTATTGATATAGTGGAAGCACCTGTAACCTAAGAAATGTGCTGGAGAGAAGTTATGCAGTAAAGTGGGTAAAATGCACTTTGACTGGGCATTTGTTTATTCTGCTTAACAGGCCTTAGGCTTAGAATGTGTGTATGGCGGGCCTCAGGCTGGGGGAATGGTGATACAATATGGAAGAGTTTCTCTACAGCAAAAGGTAAGTGACTGTCCCATCTAAGAAGAAGCAGGTGGGTCTAAGGATAACATGGCCAAACTGTCCACCAATAAGAGGGACCATTACACATGCATTTATTTTGCTCTTTTGGGTTTTTCATCCCAAAGTTTCAATGTACCTTATGTAGCCATTCTGTCTGGTCCTGTCCATGTTATACTAAGGCTAGTCATTCATGAGGGTAGGAAGTGACAGCACAGAACAATCGGCCTAGTGAGGCTGTAAGTGTCAATCCAAAAGTTTTATGGCCTTGACATTATACTCTCCTTACTTAAAAATGTCTAAAACATATTGATGGGTAAAAAAGATCCAATAGCAGTGATTGTTACCATTTTGGCAACCAGTATAGTGAATTATTAATTTCTCATAGCAAATATGCATAATCATTGTAAAATAAAAAGGACAATAATGTGTTCTTTTATCACCACTTGTTCGGCAGATTTTGTCTACTTCATATATTAGTACCAACTTTCAAGCACACAAATCATCATCATAAAGTGACTATTGTATCAAGCTAGTAATGAAATGATAAGATTACCTGGACTGCCCCAACTTTCTGACTGATCCAGTTCCTCAGAGTGTGTATTTGGTTTTGTGTATAATGGCTTCAGTGAGGTAAATAGTGCCCTTTCGTCCATGGCAGTAGGAGGAATAGTGTCCTATTGTTTTTGTCAGCGGGAGGAATAGTGCCCCATTGTTGGTGTCAGAAAGAGAAATAGAAGGGCTAGATAAAGGCAATAGGAGCAAAAGCAAAAGGGCCATATATGGCCCACGGGCCACAGTTTGAAGACCACTACCCTAGATACTAGTCTAAAGAGGAAGACATGAGATTTTGAGTAAAATGATTTTCATTTCTAAAAAGAAAAAAACTGTCCTTAAATTATAAGTAATGAAAATCATAAACCATCAGTGATAAAGTATCCCCTTACAGCCACAATCAGAAGTACAAGAATACAATTACCTTAACCAAATATAGGTATCAATGCTGTTGAGCTGTAAAAAAATGTATTTCTTAAACATAAAGTTCAAAAGAGTTAAAGTTTATGAAGTTGAGTGAGACTGCACCATTGGAGGTTTCATGTATTTTTTCTTCCCGGGCTTAATTGCAGAACAGGAGGAGGAGATCATATAGGAAGGTGTAACAGGAGTGCCTAGGATCCACACAGCTTTGTGCTCTGTCTGGCCTCCTATAATATGGGGTCTCTCATGTCAGTAAGAGGCTGTGTTCACTAAGGTGGAGGGATCACTGGCAACACTTTAATGTATTACATACATAAATAGTGTTGCGCTATTTCATATAAACATAATAATCCATAAACAGATTCAAATGTGATAGTTCAATCAAAAAACGAAATATAAATATAAAGTGCTTGAATGGTAAAAATCAATAAAGTACTTTGACTTTATTGATTTTCACCATTCAAGCACTTTATAGTTATATTTCATATTTTGATTGAACTATCACATTTGAATCTATTTATGGATTATTATGTTTATGAGTTGGCGCAACACTATTTATGTATATTTTATATTTTAAGTGTGGGATCACCTTTTAAGTGTTATTGCAATGGCTCTATTTTATTAGCTATTTCACTAGTTTGATAGCGCACATTGTTTATTTTATTTACTTTAGTGTTTTTACATTTTAAGAATAATGAACATTATGGCATATGTTATGCATAATGAGTTTAATGAGGTGAAAATTTATATTGTTTCTTATTGATTTACATTTCTACAGTCCTAATCATAAACCTTAAATGCTAGAAAGATTATCATTTTTTTTTATTACAATTATTTCATTGAATATTATTTCTTTAGCTTTCTGTCAAACTGTTTCACGGTTAAACTATATAAATTTTTATGCTACATGGTCATTTAAATCAAAAGCAAAAACACATTATTTTTACAGTTCCGTGTGGCCTGGAGTTGTACTGATGTCCCTTTTGTCACAGCTTTTTTTGTGGAAGCAGCTCTACCAGGAAAAATCTCTAACCTTAGGAATACAGAAGAGCAGCCAAGATGAATGGAAGTCATTGTTGTAACTGTCTGCAGGGTGTCTGAGCGAGGGAGGTGGGGAGAACTGATGCAGACCAGGGAACTCAACTTACTGAAAGCAAAACAAAAGCACAGGTGCAGAATTTATTGAACTGCTGCAGGTGCAGGCCTTTATACCATATACAGTATTTACAAAAAGAAAAACACATCTTCAGGCTCTATTTTCCACTCGTCTTTAACGTCAGATGGATGAATAGTTCCAGCTTGCAAAAGCTATTGCCCCGGCTCATTGACTTCTTAGGCAATGAGACGTCTGTCCCGTATCGTTTGACACGGTGGTCCTACTTTCCCGTTCTCTACAAGTAAACAGGAATTTGAAAAATACTTACATTGTGGTCATGTGCTTTCTGTCACTAAATCCTGAGTAGAGTTCAATTATGTTAAAAAAAAAGTCTTCAGAAGAGTGTAACATATTATTAATTACATTTTACAATACGTAGATAATGCTCTAAAAAATGATTCTTTGTTGAGGGCATAACATTCAAAGAGTATTGAGCTCAGAACTAGGAAAATATCAACAGTGTGACGGTAGGACAGATCCGGAAATTAAGGTCTGCAAATGAAATTAACTTATTCAGTAAAATGTCCTATGCAGAATAAACTGTTCCTTTTTAACCATTTAGTACCTTTGTATCCCCTAGAAACCAAAGCAATTTTTACAGTTTCTCTATGAGCCTGTTTATTTGGTGATAACATGGTCAATACATAAGAAAAAAAAGCAATTAATTAGGGCTGATTTACTAAAGGTGGATAGACTGTGCACTCTGCATTTACAGTTTCTCCAGAGCTTAATAAATGAGGTGAAGCTTCCTTTTACAAAGGATACCCAATCACAAGGAAAACAGCATTTTTGCTTGCACATGATTGGATGATTATTTATTTCAGGTACTTATATAGCGTCGTCAATTTACACAGCACTTTACACATATATAGATATTGTACATTCACATCAGTCCCTAACCCTCAAGGGGCGTACAATATAAGGTCCCTAACTCACATTCATACATACACATACTAGGGCCAATTTAGACAGGATCCAATTCACCTACCAGCATGTCTTTGGAGTGTGGGAAGAAACTGGAGTACCCGGAGGAAACCCACGCAGGAACATGGAGAACATGCAAACTCCAGACAGGTGGTGCCGTGGCTGGGATTCGAACCAACGACCCTAGTACTGCCAGGCAGAAGTACTAACCATTTAGCCACTGTGCTGCCCATGATGGAAGTCAACATAGCTTCCCCTCATTCACTAAGCTCTGGATAACTGCACATGCAAAGTGTACCATCTACTTGCTTTTAGTAAATCAACCCCATTGATTTATTTTGTTATTATTGTCTTGGTAATATTTATTTTTTATGTGATCTAGACAAAAAAAACTTAAATAAATAAATTGCATTATTTTACTATTTTAACTAGTATTCATTTTTTTTATTGTGAATAAAAAATATACATTTTATTCTCTATTTTGTCCCATTTAAATTAATTTATGTTTCTGGTACAAGTCATGGAAAAAGTAATTACAAATTAACTACTTCAATTCTGGATACCTTCCTGCCCAAGCCAATTTTCACTGCAGTATCACTTGGTGACATGGCAAGTCTCATAAGTCCTGTCCAAGCTGGTCTGTGGCTAGCACTAGTAGTGTTCCTCAGACACCATGAATTTGAACACAGGACCGTAGACCCCATAAAGTCCTTCCGGATGTACAATGTGCAAATCATGATTGACAGCCCTCAGATTCTGCAGCACCTGTTATCTGCTCATTCACTGCCAAACCCGGATTTCAGGTGGAAACAGCAAATTTAACAACTCCTCTTGATTTTCTTGAGCTGTTTTTCAGGGAAGATTTGTCTCAGTTGATTGTGGGCCAAAGCAATATATGCGCACAGCAACATATCGCTGCCTACCCAAATTCAGCTATTGCCAGACTATTTACATGGAAACCTATCACAAATCTCCTCCTATCACAACCTATTTCCAAAAATGTAAAATTTTTTTGGGCCTAACCATCAACATGGGCATTACAAAAAAGAATGAATTGCGGTCATATTGGTCAACAGCCCTGATTCATCATATGTCCATATTCTCTGCTGTCATGGCCAGGTACTGTATAGATATGAGACGATAATTCGCATCATGCATGTTAGTGAGACCACACTCTCATGAAAAAAAAAAGAACATTACATATATGCCCAGGAAGGACCAGCAACATACTGGTACATTACTGGACTTTGAGTGGTTATACCAGGCTGATGCAGCTGCAGGCATCATCCTGGCAGCTGGCTTTCATGTAAAAGCAATTCTAGTGGCTAAATAAACAAAAAGTGTCGGAAAAGGCTTCGTCTTCAACTGGTTAGAAGAGTGGGTGTTGTGGGAATAAAATGCTAGGACAGTTCAAACACCCCGCAATTGACCTCTTTTTGGAAAGTAGATACCCCAAGGTATTTGCTGAGAGGCACGTTAAGTGCATGGACATATTATTTTTTGCAGCACGTTTTTGGAAAATTAAATTTTTTTTTACACAAAATTGTCACTTTTAGAGATGAGCGAATTATTCAAAAATTCGGTTCGGCTGATTCGCCGAATTCGCGGAATAAATTCGCTTCGAGCCGAATATATTCGCTGCGAATTTAACTTATAAAAAGGGTGTTTCTAGGCTTCAGAGAGCCTTTATATTAGTGCAGAACACTGTACCTTTAATTTAAATGCCCTTGGAGTCTGCTGGGGAAGAGAAATACTACTGTCAGTCAGTATGACATGCAGATGAGTGCCGTCGATCTTAGAATCACCGCACACTTCACTCATTTGGGCAGTCACGGGGCCAAAACCAGAGTGTGGAGCCACAGTGTGGCGGTGGAGGCAGCAGCAATGGGAGGCCATACAGCACCCTATGACAAAATGGAACCCACCAGCAGTGTGAGGAGACCTGAAAGTGGCACATGGCAGAGTGTGGCGATGGAGACAGCAGCAATGGGAGGCCGTACAGGGACCCATGACACACTCTGGACCTGGCAGCAGCATGAGGAGGCGGTACAGGGGCCCATGACAGATTACGGGCCTGGCAGCAGCATGAGGAGTCGGTACGGGGGCCCATGGCAGATTACGGGCCTGGCAGCAGCATGAGGAGGTGGTACAGGGGCCCATGGCAGAGTGGCGGAGCGTAAGCAGCTAAAATTGAAGGCCATACAGAGGCCTATGTTAAAAAGTCCCCCCAGCAGCAGCGTGGGGAGACGACTATCAAGAGTCCAATGGCAGAGTGGCGGAGCAGAAGCAGCTTCAATTGAAGGCCATACACAGGCCTAGGTTTAAAAGTCCCTCACAGTTAATTCCAATAACGAACTCTACTCCTCCGTGCAATCTACTTACGAGACCCTGGGCAGGTCTGGGTCCAATTTGTGGTAGAGACTGGTTTTGTTCAGCCATGCTTGAGCGAGTAATAACAGGTCTGTGCTGCCCTTTGGTGTCTGGCTTAATGCGCACAACACTGAACGTCCCAGCGTTTGTCAACGATTTGCCGTTAAGTGATGCAAACCCGCTGAACCACGTTCATGAGGAGCCGGTACAGGGGGCCATGAATCAGTATGGACCTGGCAGCAGCGTGAGCAGACGACAGAGGCACATGGCGCAGGGTGGCGGTGTAGGCAGCATTATTCTGAAGCCATACACAGGCCTAGGTTAAAAAGCGGAAGCCGTCAGCAGCGTGAGCAGACGACAGAGACACATGGCGCAGGGTGGCGGTGGATGCAGCAGTATTCGGAAGCCAAACACAGGCCTCGGTTAAAAAGCGGAAGCCGTCAGCAGCGTGAGCAGACGACAGAGGCACATGGCGCAGGGTGGCGGTGGAGGCAGCAGCAATGGAAGGCCATACAGCACCCTATCACAAAATGGAACCCACCAACAGTGTAAGGAGACCTGAAAGTGGCACATGGCAGAGTCTTGCGATGAAGTCAGCAGCAATGGGAGGCCGTACAGGGACCCATGACACACTCTGGACCTGGCAGCAGCAAGAGGAGGCGGTACAGGGGCCCATGGCAGAGTGGCGAAGCGTAAGCAGCTAAAATTGAAGGCCATACAGAGGCCTATGTTAAAAAGTCCCCCCAGCAGCAGTGTGGGGAGACGACTATCAAGAGTCCAATGGCAGAGTGGCGGAGCAGAAGCAGCTTCAATTGAAGGCCATACACAGGCCTAGGTTAAAAAGTCCCCCCAGCAGCAGCGTGGGGAGACGACTATCAAGAGTCCAATGGCTGAGTGGCGATCCGGGAAGTCAGCGTTGTGATTGCAGATGCAATGCAGAGATTCTATGAGGTGATGCCGTGGGTGCGAAGAAGATCATATACCGTCGTACTTCCATCCATAAGACGGAACAACCTGCGAACCGGGAGCTTTATTGCCCTGACCCGCTGAGCAGCTTCTGGGATACCCAAGAGGCCCATGGCAGAGTGGCGGAGCGTAAGCAGCTTCAATTAAAGGCCATACAGAGGCCTATGTTAAAAAGTCCCCCCAGCAGCAGCGTGGGGAGACGACTATCAAGAGTCCAATGGCAGAGTGGCGGAGCGGAAGCAGCTTCAATTGAAGGCCATACACAGGCCTAGGTTAAAAAGTCCCCCCAGCAGCAGTGTGGGGAGACGACTATCAAGAGTCCAATGGCTGAGTGGCGATCCGGGAAGTCAACGTTGTGATTGCAGATGCAATGCAGAAATTTTATGAGGTAATGCCGTGGGTGCGAAGAAGATCATATACCGTCGTACTTCCATCCATAAGACGGAACAACCTGCGAACCGGGAGCTTTATTGCCCTGACCCGCTGAGCAGCTTCTGGGATACCCAAGAGTTTGGCTTCTGTGGGGAATATGGTTGAAAACTGAAACTTAAAGGCATGTTGACGGAAGGGCACCAGTGTCAGTGCTCCGGAGGGAATATAGCTTCAAAGCTGACACTTAAAGGTATATCGACGGTCAGAGACCACAGGAAGTGGAGCTTGCGTCTTAAATCGACTGAATGTGGCAGACGTGAAACGTCTACGGGCCGTATATGAAACGGGTTGTTCCTCTTTCTGGAATAAGTGTTGGAAATGGCCACTCTTTTTGGTGTGGCGTTTTGTCTATTTAATTCCGATAACGGACTCTACTCCTCCGTGCAATCTACTTACGAGACCCTGGGCAGGTCTGGGTCCAATTTGTGGTAGAGACTGGTTTTGTTCAGCCATGCTTGAGCGAGTAATAACAGGTCTGTGCTGCCCTTTGGTGTCTGGCTTAATGCGCACAACACTGAATGTCCCAGCATTTGTCAACGATTTGCCGTTAAGTGATGCAAACCCGCTGAACCACGTTCATGAGGAGCCGGTACAGGGGGCCATGAATCAGTATGGACCTGGCAGCAGTGTGAGGAGACCCGAAAGTGGCACATGGCGCAGGGTGGCGGTGGAGGCAGCAGTATTCGGAAGACATACACAGGACTAGTTTAAAAAGCGGAAGCCGTCAGCAGCGTGAGCAGACGACAGAGGCACATGGCGCAGGGTGGCGGTGGAGGCAGCAGTATTCGGAAGCCATACACAGGCCTAGGTTAAAAAGCGGAAGCCGTCAGCAGCGTGAGCAGACGACAGAGGCACATGGCGCAGGGTGGCGGTGGAGGCAGCAGTATTCGGAAGCCATACACAGGCCTAGGTTTAAAACTGGAACCCAGCAGCGTGAGCAGACGACAAAGATGCACATGGCAGAGGATGGATCTGGCAGCAGTATGAGAAGGCAGTACAGGGGCCCGTGGCACAGTGTGGTGATGGGGGCTACAGCAACTGGATGCCAGAAAGTGGCCGATAGGGCTATATACTGCATGGAATTATAAAGTTGTAAAGACAGCGGCCTATAAGGCTATACACACTATAACAATCATGACTTGATTGACCATTGGACTATAAGGCTATACACAGCATGAATATCATGACTTATTCTGAGAGTGGTTTGGAAGGCTATATACAAAAAGTAATTCATGAGCTGTCCGGACAGTGAACAATAAGTACATATATACAAATCAATTCATCAGCTGTCCAGCCAACGGCCTCAAAGGCGACACATATAGAAAGCAATTCATGAGCTGTTCAGACAGCGGCCTCTAAGGCGACAGATATACAAAGCAATTCCCGAGGTGTTCAGGCAGCGGCCTGAACGGCTAGGTTATTACTAAATATATTTTTGTGGCCAAACATCGGCCTATAAATAGATGTCTACACAGTGACAAAAAATTATGTCGCCAGACAGCGGCCCCTAAGGCGACAGATATACAAAGCAATTCCCGCGAGCGCACAGGGCCCACAGTGTCTTAGGATGGACGTTGGCGCAGAAAGGCAGAGACCAACTGACTACATAGGTGGTTTTTATAGTACTTTATTTTGGCCTCCCTCTCAGAAGGTGTGAAAAAGGCCACCATTTTTGAACGGTAGCGAGGGTCCAACAAGGTGGACAGCCAACAGTCATCCCTCTGTCTGATGGTTATTATTTGGCTGTCGCTACGCAAGCAACCGAGCATGCTATGGGCCATTTGTGCCAAGGAATGCGAGGGACTCCCTGCCTCCATCTCCACAGCATACTGCCACGGTGCGTCTGGGTCCTCTGTCTCCTCCTCCTCCTCTACCAGATGCTCCTGCTCCTCCACTCCTGTCCGCTGAGTGGAAAAACCACCCATTTCACTCAATAATTCCTGAGCACCAATGTCCTCCTCTACCTCCTCCTCTTCTTCCTGTCCTGCCCCCACAGGGGTCATGTGGCATTGAGATCTGTGCGCCACGTCTACCGCACCCTGACCAGCCATTGTTAACAGCATTTGTTCCAGGACGTGCAACAGAGGAATGACGTCGTTCATCCCATAGTCCTGCCAACTCACGAATAGCGTGGCCTCCTCAAAGGGCCTGAGCAAGCAGCAGGTGTCACGCATGAGCTGCCAATGGCTGACATCTACGTTACACAGGGGAGTACCTTTATCCGCTTGTAACATCAGGAAATCGGTGATGGCCTTTCGCTGTTCGTAAAGGCGGTCTAACATATGTAGGGTTGAATTCCACCTTGTTGCAACGTCGCAGATCAGGCGATGCTGTGGAATTCCGTTCTGCCGCTGCAGCTCAAGGAGGGTGTGCTTTGCGGTGTAGGAATGGCTGAAATGCATGCAAAGTTTACGTGACATTTTAAGGATGTCTTGCAGTGGGATGGTGGATTTTAGGAACCGCTTGACAACCAGATTGAACACGTGAGCCATGCATGGCGCATGGCACAACCTTCCTTGACGCAGAGCAGACACCATGTTCTTTCCGTTGTCGGTCAACATGGTTCCGATTTTCAGTTTGCGCGGAGACAGCCATCTGTCGATTTCTCTGTTCATTACACTCAGAAGTTCCTCCCCTGTGTGACTACGTTCGCCAAGGCATACCAGGTGCAGCACAGCGTGATATGCCGGTCGGGTAATGGGACTTGGCACGGGGGTGGCGGCTGAGGACACGGCGGAAGAAGAGGTGGTAGAGGCGGACATCTTTGCTGGACCAAGGACGTGCAAACGTGGAGGCAAAAGCGGCGTGACCTGTCCAAGTAACTGGTGCGGCTGTGCCGGCACCACGTTCACCCAGTGGGCCGTAAATGACATGTACTGTCCCTGACCGTAGTTACAGCTCCACACGTCGGCGCTGCCGTGCATGCTCAAAGACTGGCCCACCATCTCTTCTACATGTGAATGCAGGGCTGGCACTGCCTTTTTGGCGAACAAATGCCGGCTTGGCACTCTCCACCGCGGCTCGGCACAAGCCATCATTTCTCGGAAAGGTGCTGAGTCCACCACTTGGAAAGGGAGGGACTGCAGCACCAGCATCTTGGACAGGAGGACGTTCAGCTTCTGCACAGTCGGGTGTATGCTCGCAAACTGTTGTCTCTTGGAAACGGATTCCAAGAAAGACTGCTGACGGAATCCGTGAAGAGGAGTAGCAGGAGAAGGAGCATCTGAACGAGCGGAAGATGCCAACGAGCGACAACTCCCCTCAGCAGAGGTGTTGGAGCCTTGACTGGCTGATAGAGGGCGATTGACGTCGGGTGACGGAGCAAGTAACGGAGCGGGTGATGGAGCGGGGGCTGGGGCAGGCAGAACCGCCGTATCTTTATCACGGTTTTCCCAGGCCACCGAATGGCGACGCTGCATATACTGATGCAACGCTGTAGTCCCAACATTGGCCCCCTGGCCACGCTTGACTTTCTGGCCACATAGTCGACATACGGCTACGTTTACTTCCTCGGGCGGCTTGACGAAAAATTGCCACACCGCTGAGTAGGAGACTTTGCCCCCGCTACTCCTCACTGGCTGACTGCTACTTCCTCCGTGCACACCGGCACCACTACTGGCCGTGGTGGTAGGCTGCAGTGGAGTTGGTGCTCTACTCCGTGGCCGTTTGGCTCCACTGACACTGCTGCGACCCTGCTGCCTCCTGGGCAACCCACCGACTGTTTTGTTCGCTGGCAAGCTGGCACCCTCTTCTCCTGATGATGCGGAAGCAATAGCCTGATGACGACGAGGCTGCCAAGTGCGATCAGCCTCATCATCATCAATTAGGGTCTCCGCGTCACTACTAGCCCCCTCGGCTGCGTGTGGGTCAGGAGACAGACCTGTCTCTAGACCGGCTACCGAGCCACTCTCCTCGCCAGTACTTCTTCGCCTGGCTGCTGAAGAGGCGGATGTCTCCCCCTGTTCCTGACCGCCCTCTGTTAGCTCTTCCTCACTGTACAGTGGGGCTGAGCCCACAGCATGCGATACTTCGCTTGGTGAGGGAACACCAAAGGACAGGGGCAGGTCGAGGACACGTGATTTCAGTGGGCTTGCTCCCGGGCCATGCCAACTAACGGTTGTGTCTGACGTACCCACCGACCGTTGGCTGTAGGTGTCAGAGGTGACCTGGGAAGAGGAAGACGACCGAGTCAACCAATCGATGACGGCAGGGTTGTCGGTGGAGACACGACCGCTGGATGACACCGGGAGCACTGGCCTCTGGCTGCGACTAGTGCTGCCTCGACCCCTTCCTCTGCTGCCACGTCTGCTCGCTCCTGAAACATTGCCTCCTCTGCCACTCCTCTGCGTGTTGTCTGACATACTCTTTAATTCAATAAGCACCCCAAAAATAAAAACGGATTTAACTCTTTGAACGTACAATAGTGGTTGTGAAGCAGAAAGTCAGTTTATTTAGCACAATCGGTCAATTGCAGCTTGCCGTTGGCTGGAAACTGTACGTTTATGTCACTGGAATGCACTAATGACCCAAAAAATATTACCGCCACCCGGCGTGTATATGGATTTAACTCTTTGAACGTACAATAGTGGTTGTGAAGCAGAAAGTCAGTTTATTTAGCACAATCGGTCAATTGCAGCTTGCCGTTGGCTGGAAACTGTACGTTTAGGTCACTGGAATGCACTAATCACCCAAAAAATATTACCGCCAGCCGGCGTGTAAATGGATTTAACTCTTTGAATGTACAATAGTGGTTGTGAAGCAGAAAGTCAGTTTATTGTACACAATCGGTCAATTGCAGCTTGCCATTGGCTGGAAACTGTACGTTTATGTCACTGGAATGCACTAATCACCCAAAAAATATTACCGCCACCCGGCGTGTATATGGATTTAACTCTTTGAACGTACAATAGTGGTTGTGAAGCAGAAAGTCAGTTTATTTAGCACAATCGGTCAATTGCAGCTTGCCGTTCGCTGTAAACTGTACGTTTATGTCACTGGAATGCACTAATCACCCAAAAAATATTACCGCCACCCGGCGTGTAAATGGATCTAACTCTTTGAACGTACAATAGTGGTTGTGAAGCAGAAAGTCAGTTTATTTTGCACAATCGGTCAATTGCAGCTTGCCGTTGGCTGGAAACTGTACGTTTATGTCACTGGAATGCACTAATCACCCAAAAAATATTACCGCCACCCGGCGTGTAAATGGATCTAACTCTTTGAACGTACAATAGTGGTTGTGAAGCAGAAAGTCAGTTTATTTAGCACAATCGGTCAATTGCAGCTTGCCGTTGGCTGGAAACTGTACGTTTGTGTCACTGGAATGCACTAATCACCCAAAAAATATTACCGCCAGCCGGCGTGTAAATGGATTTAACTCTTTGAACGTACAATAGTGGTTGTGAAGCAGAAAGTCAGTTTATTTAGCACAATCGGTCAATTGCAGCTTGCCGTTGGCTGTAAACTGTACGTTTATGTCACTGGAATGCACTAATCACCAATAAATATTACCGCCACCCGGCGTGTAAATGGATCTAACTCTTTGAACGTACAATAGTGGTTGTGAAGCAGAAAGTCAGTTTATTTAGCACAATCGGTCAATTGCAGCTTGCCATTGGCTGGAAACTGTACGTTTATGTCACTGGAATGCACTAATCACCCAAAAAATATTACCGCCAGCCGGCGTGTAAATGGATTTAACTCTTTGAACGTACAATAGTGGTTGTGAAGCAGAAAGTCAGTTTATTTAGCACAATCGGTCAATTGCAGCTTGCCGTTGGCTGGAAACTGTACGTTTATGTCACTGGAATGCACTAATCACCCAAAAAATATTACCGCCACCCGGCGTGTATATGGATTTAACTCTTTGAACGTACAATAGTGGTTGTGAAGCAGAAAGTCAGTTTATTTAGCACAAACGGTCAATTGCAGCTTGCCGTTGGCTGGAAACTGTACGTTTATGTCACTGGAATGCACTAATCACCCAAAAAATATTACCGCCACCCGGCGTGTAAATGGATCGAACTCTTTGAACGTACAATAGTGGTTGTGAAGCAGAAAGTCAGTTTATTTAGCACAATCGGTCAATTGCAGCTTGCCATTGGCTGGAAACTGTACGTTTATGTCACTGGAATGCACTAATCACCCAAAAAATATTACCGCCAGCTGGCGTGTAAATGGATTTAACTCTTTGAACGTACAATAGTGGTTGTGAAGCAGAAAGTCAGTTTATTGTACACAATCGGTCAATTGCAGCTTGCCGTTGGCTGTAAACTGTACGTTTATGTCACTGGAATGCACTAATCACCCAAAAAATATTACCGCCACCCGGCGTGTATATGGATTTAACTCTTTGAACGTACAATAGTGGTTGTGAAGCAGAAAGTCAGTTTATTTAGCACAATCGGTCAATTGCAGCTTGCCGTTGGCTGGAAACTGTACGTTTATGTCACTGGAATGCACTAATCACCCAAAAAATATTACCGCCACCCGGCGTGTAAATGGATTTAACTCTTTGAACGTACAATAGTGGTTGTGAAGCAGAAAGTCAGTTTATTTAGCACAATCGGTCAATTGCAGCTTGCCGTTGGCTGGAAACTGTACGTTTATGTCACTGGAATGCACTAATCACCCAAAAAATATTACGCCACCCGGCGTGTATATGGATTTAACTCTTTGAACGTACAATAGTGGTTGTGAAGCAGAAAGTCAGTTTATTTAGCACAATCGGTCAATTGCAGCTTGCCGTTGGCTGGAAACTGTACGTTTATGTCACTGGAATGCACTAATCACCCAAAAAATATTACCGCCACCCGGCGTGTAAATGGATCTAACTCTTTGAACGTACAATAGTGGTTGTGAAGCAGAAAGTCAGTTTATTTAGCACAATCGGTCAATTGCAGCTTGCCGTTGGCTGGAAACTGTACGTTTATGTCACTGGAATGCACTAATCACCCAAAAAATATTACCGCCAGCCGGCGTGTAAATGGATTTAACTCTTTGAACGTACAATAGTGGTTGTGAAGCAGAAAGTCAGTTTATTTAGCACAATCGGTCAATTGCAGCTTGCCGTTGGCTGTAAACTGTACGTTTATGTCACTGGAATGCACTAATCACCCAAAAAATATTACCGCCACCCGGCGTGTAAATGGATCTAACTCTTTGAACGTACAATAGTGGTTGTGAAGCAGAAAGTCAGTTTATTTAGCACAATCGGTCAATTGCAGCTTGCCATTGGCTGGAAACTGTACGTTTGTGTCACTGGAATGCACTAATCACCCAAAAAATATTACCGGCAGCCGGCGTGTAAATGGATTTAACTCTTTGAACGTACAATAGTGGTTGTGAAGCAGAAAGTCAGTTTATTTTGCACAATCGGCAAACTGCAGCACCAACTGTGCACGACAGCCACCAAAAAAAAAAAGGGTGTATGTCACTTTAAATTTTCGATTCTTTGATAGCTGTGGCCCTAAGTAACGATTCTGTGTCCCTGAGTAACGATTCTGTGTCCCTGAGTAACGATTCTGTGGCCCTAAAGTCTCTGTGGCCCTAACTCTGTCCCTTAATACAGACAGGTCTGTCTCTCTTGAATGACCGGAGGCTAATGGAGAATTCTAAGATGGCCGCGATTTATAGTGCTGGCTGGCTGCTGATTGGCTAATGCGATCACATGTCATGAATGCATTATGGGTCAGCGCGCCTTGTCTGCGCGCCTTCCCAGAGATCCCCGCCCCATCTTCTCTGTCCATTTTCTCCGTGGCCACACATGTCGCCGCCATTTTTGGGAAAATTCGATTCGTGCATCCGAAGTTTGCTAATCTTCGGATTCGTCGCGAATAGAATTTTTCCAAATCTTCGGAACGAATTCCACTTCGTCATGTTCGATTCGCTCATCTCTAGTCACTTTAATAAGATATTTCCTACACATGACATGGGTATATGTAGAATTATACCTCAAAACACATTCTACTACTTCTCCCGAGTATGGGGATACCCTATGTGAGAGTCATGTACAGGACCCCAAAATCCAACAGGCATGTATGTATGTTTTCTTTTCGTTTTTTATTTTTAAAAACCTTGGTGACAAAAATATTTGCAAAATACTCACCATGCCTCTTTTCAAGTGTCTAGTGTACAAAAAAGGGACATTTGGGGGGGGGGGGGGTTTGTACTATCCTGTCATTTTAGGGCCTCTGAAGCTGTGATAGGCAGTGAGGAAATGTAGTGGGTATTGAAAAGCATCACTCCCCTTTAAAATAATCACATTTTTTTACTTTGTAGCCTGAAATTAAACCATACACAGTTTTTGTTTTATCCAGCTGTATTTACTCAGTGCAACCTATAACATCCAAGTGAAAGATCTAACACCAACATGTCAGAAAAAAAAAAATCAAAAACAGAATCACTGAGTTGGAAAAAAGGGTCACCCCCTTGTGTCAGTATTTTGTTAAACCTTCTTTTGTTTTAAATACAGCATTCAGTCTGTTGGGACACATCTCTACTAACTTTTCACATCTAGAATTTGCAATATTTGCCCACTCTTCTTTTGCAGAACTGCTCAAGTTCAGTTAAATTTGCTGGTGACCGTCTGAGGACTGCAGTCTTCAAGTCATTCCACAGATTTTCAGTGGGGTTTAAGTCTGGGCTCTGTCTAGCCCATGCAAGAACATTCACCTTTTTCTTCTTACCCCACCGTATGGTCATCTTTGCTGTGTGCTTTGGGTCATTGTCATATTGGAAGGTAAACCTTCCTCTCATTGACAACTGTCTGGTAGAGGGCAGCAAGAATTTGACAGTATTTTGCCCCACCCATTTTTCCTTCTATCCTGACAAGTGCTCCAGTCCCTGCTGTAGAGAAACTCCCCATAACAGGACATTAACACCTCCATGCTTTACTGTAGGAATGGTGTTATTTGGATGGTGAGCTGTATTGGATTTCTGCCAGGAACATATTTTAGTGTTGTGGTCAAATAATTCCATTTTAGTCTCATCTGACCAGAACACCTTTTTCCATGTGGACTCAGAAGCTTCATGGCAAAGCTCAGTCATGACTGCATGTGGCCTATCTTGAGGAATGGCCTTTTTCTTGCAACACTGTTGCACAGTAATAATTCATGTTATAAGCATCCATTTTTTTCAAAATGAAATTGATTCATTCAGTGTGTACTATTGTGATTATCTGTGATTGGCCACAGCTAATCGCATGGTACAGATGGGCTGTGATTGGCCCTGTCTGTACTACATGATCACTGTGACCAGTCACAGAGATAAAAAAAATAGCACACCATGAATGGCTACGAATAAAAGCTGTTTATTGTGTACAATTGCCATATGATCTGCAGGTATGATCCTGGGAGGACATCATATGATGTCCACCCAGGATGGCAGTGCTCCTGCTTGGCCATCATTTGACTATAGGCCGGGCAGGAGGAGGTTATATAATTTTTCAACTTTTTGCATTTTTTATTGTGACAAATAGTGAAAAAAAATGAACAATAATGGGAAAAATATAACTGTTTATGGTACAAGCAACAGGGTATCGGTGCAGAAGGAGAGGAGTTAAACACAGGAGATATGTCTTAGATGCTTTATTGAAATTTTTTTTATCTTCTGTTTAAATCCTGAATCAGTTAAGGATCCTTTTTTACAAGTAAAGGTGCTCTTCAAAAACCTGATTTGGATTGTCATTATTTCTATCTAAGAATGACTTTAAAAGAGAAGTATGGGATAGCTTTTTTTTTAATCATACTTATTTAGGTGGATTCAGCATTGGTCCAATGCTGCATCTGTTCCCCTCAGGCTCTAAGTGTGAGAACTCACTGATCACCAGGGGCGGACTGACCATTTGGAAACTCGGGCACTGCCCGAGGGCCCGGGTCAGTAGGGGGCACCATGAGATGCCCCGGTACCTTTTTCAAAGGCTTTTTTGAGTTTGGGCAAGGACACAGGGGCCCCATGATCCCCTATTGCCCAAGGGCCCCATGAGTTGTCAGTCCACCCCTGGTGATCACATGACCGCTGATCGCTGAGCAGAGAGACTGTCAGCCACTTTTGCTCACTGCAGCGCTGGGCTGTGGAGGGGGAGGGAGCAGCTGGCTCAGCCTGGCTCCCCACTGACAGCTGAAAGTAAAAAGAGGACGGCAATTAAAAAAAATGGCTTGGGTTCTGCCCCCCTATCCATACCAAGCCCTTCGGGTCTAGTATAGATTTTGAGGGGAATCCCCACGTCAAAAAACCACCGCAAAAAAGGCATGCAGCCCGGCAGGTCAGAAAATGGTGGGACAAGCAAGCGCCCTCCCTCCTGAACCATACCAGGACACATGCCCTCAACATGGAAGGGTGCTTTGGGGCATGGGGGGCTCTACCTCCCAAAGCACATTGTCCCCATGTTAATGGAGACAAGGGCCTCTTCCCCACAACTGTGGGGGTCTGTAGGCGGGGGGCTTATCAGAATCTGGAAATCCCCTTTAACAAGGGGGCCCCCAGATCCCCCACCCCATGAATGAGTATGGGGTGCATGGTATCGCTACTCATTCACACAAAAAAAAAGTGTTGTGTAAAAAAATTACATATTAAAAACAAAAAATAAAAAAAATGTCTTCCAAAGTACATCCAACATCAATCATGATGCTGACAACCTTTGCCGACCCGAAAAAAAAATGCTTCACTCTCAATGCTGGCTCTCACCAGCCTGACAGTTCTTAAATACTGTGATGATGCAACAAAGGGGTGGGGTAACCCGGGTGATGTCTCCGGTGGCCCTACTCCCTTTTGAGGTAATCATGTGCTGTGATTGGCCAAAGCATTGCACCTGACCTGTGGTCAGGTGCATTGCTTTGGCCAATCACAATGCACAGTCAGGATGCAGTGCATTGTGGGCTGTGGTGGGCAAACAGCCTGCCGAATTCCCTTACCATTCATGTTTTTGCCGAACACACGAACATCAAGCCCTATTCTACCCAACATTTTATATTTCTGATATGTGCCTGCTGTACCAAGAACTTGTATGAAAAAGTTTCCTGTTCTCTTTGTATTGCTTCCATTATGTGAAATATCTGATGCTCCTGCCAGTCCCTCTCCTTACCTATCAAACATTGACCACACTAGGCAGAGAGCACAGTGTTGTCATTTCTCTAGCTTTGATGACAACTCAACACACTAGGGTGTCCGTTTATGAACCAGCGGTAATAGATCGCTGCTCAGTTCTCCGGCATTCTCGGAGAACACAGTTCTCCTGTGAATGCAGTTTATGAAGCAGTTCTCCGAACGAAGGGAGAACGGTCTCCAAACGCTGGAGAACGCTCTACAAACTCTGGAAAACGGCTGATTTTACTATAATCTCGCAAGATTACAGTAAAAGATCAGTTTACTAAACAGAGGTAAATTATCTCTGCTTAGTTTGCGGTCCCTCTGATTCTCTAGCTCTGGGCTGGAGAATCTGAAGGGAGAACACAGATCGTGAACCAAATGCAGTGTCTCCTGCGCTCCGGGACCCAGGCCGGTGGTGAGTAGATGGAATCAAACTCCAAAAAGGAAGGGACCACCGGAATAGACAAGGTCGTGCAGCTCCACACCAAGGCTGGGGAAGCCCAAACAAAACTGTGAAGAAGAACAACAAAAGAAAAGCGCACCAACCTTGCGCATTACCTCAGTAACCAAAATTTATTAAATAAAAGAATGGTACTCACAAACAGCGAATAAAAACAAGCATGTAAGTCCTCAGAGGGACTTTAGAGGCAAGATGCCAATGCGAATCCCATCATGGAGGAAGCCACTCAGTACAGCTGACGCGTTTCGAAGGACAAGCCTTCTTCCTCAGAGCTCTGATGGGATTCGCATTGGCATCTTGCCTCTAAAGTCCCTCTGAGGACTTACATGCTTGTTTTTATTCGCTGTTTGTGACTACCATTCTTTTATTTAATAAATTTTGGTTACTGAGGTAATGCGCAAGGTTGGTGCGCTTTTCTTTTGTTGTTCTTCGTCACGGGAGAACACAGATCTCCAGTGAAGGGCTGACATGATCTCCTGAGTGTCATAAACTGTGAATGACCAGAGAATAGCTGAGATCCGTTGAATCGCAGCTATTCTCTGTGTCATAAAAGGACACCTAGATTAGACTTGTCCTGACACCCCCATTCCTTCACAGCAAATCACTGGGAAGACCAGTATTCTGCTGTTTCCTCTATGCCATGTTTTCCCACCACTAGCTAAGGTAATGGAGGCATTAATTTGTAGCCTTTGTAAATATGACCATACCTTACACAATCTGATTGTACACTCTCCTTTAGAGCTACAATCCACTACATAGTGGAAGGACTTGTCTGATCTGATGCTAGTTGAATGGATTGTTTAGATTTGTACTCAGATTACTTAGTTTAGGGAAAGCTAAAGAGAATGTATGACCAGCCTAAATCTCACCCTACAAGTTACAACCTGACTGTCCAATTCCTGTGCAATCTCCTTTACATTTACCAAAACTATGTAATATGAGGACCTATCTATACCATCTGATCAATCTGTATCCAATCAAACAGGCCCTTGCACTACATAGTTGCTGGTAGATCTAAACAAAATTGTACAAAAAAGATTGTAATGTGTGATGAGTGTTGGATAAACATAAAAATTACTGCAGTTGTATTTGAGATTTTGTGATTATTATTATTATTATAATACAGGATTTATATAGCGCCAACAGTTTGTGCAGCGCTTTACAATATAAGGGAGACAGTACCATTACAATACATTTCAGTACAGAAGGAATGGGAGGGCCCTGCTTGTGGAGCTTACAATCTAATGATCTGAATTGTGAACCATTGTGCTTACAAAGAATCTTTTTTTACTAAATGAGTTTTCACAATAGGATACAAGGGAATGAGAACCGATACCATATGCTAGATGTGACGAAAGCAGTGTCAGAAAACTTTTCACCATCTCATGACAAATGACTGGTCGACCTCACATGGTGCTGTCACTGATATGCAACCATGACACTCTCAGCCTCACCCTGCACAAAGATTCTCCAGCTCACAGAACCACAATCTAGGTGGCAGCAACCTGAGAGCGATTGTCACTGGGTTAAGTTAACTAAGCAATTAACTCTTTTAACTGCCACCACCTGCTTTTACTAAAACGCAGAGAAATTTCACAAGCTTAGCAATAACAAATATGATTTTAAAATAAACATCTGTACACACATTGTCACCACAGACAGGTATATTTAAAGATTTATCATATGACAGCGTTCTTCAAGAGACAGGGATTCTTTAAGTTTGTGTAGTGCTACCCTCTTGGGGGCCGCTGTGTTTCTAAGTCCTCCTAAGCTTCACACAGCCAGGCAACACGTATTTTCTACACATGCATCCACAGTCAGTGAACAGTCCATGAGCTTGATTTTTGTTATTTTATTAGGTGAAATAACTTAGATAGGGTAACAGGGATTATGAGATTACCAGCTTAACAACTGCCTTCCTTTTTACAGAAACAGATCCTGGACTGTTCTTTTCTTGAAAGCGGTCAGTATTTACTGATCAGTAGCAACAGTCCCTTTCAGGCTATGTACTTTCAGCTTCTCTGAAAATTTGCTTAGATTGTTGCAAATTACATGCAGAGATATCTCCTCTCCCCTGTAGAACTGCTTTCAGCTTCACAGCTTGCAGACACTACCAGCCCTCCTGTCTGCTCTGAAGACACGTGGCAGTCTCTCCCCTTGTAAATCCCTGGGTGTGCTGATGTCTGTCCTCCTTGCTCCCACTGCTCCCAGGCCTGGATCCTGTTCATACCATGATACTGGACCCTTCTGGGCCAGCAAGAGCCCAGCCTAAAGGGGTCCCCCCCCCAGAGATCTAGGGGACCCCACCCAGGCCATAGACAGCCTCCTCAGTACTCAATTTTCCACCTGACTCTATTACTAGCCTGACTCTTCCATATTTATGGGTTGGCCTCAACACTCTACCAGGGCCTCTAAACCTGGGATTGGTTAGACTCCCATAAAAATGCAGATTAGGTCTCCACCCCTTCTGCCCACTGGCTTCTGGAAACTTCCTTGGTCCTCCAGAACCAGGTGGAGGCAATAGAGTCCTGTTAAGCCATCCAGCCTGACCTGCAATAACCTGACCTAATTACAGACTCATATAGTTACCATCAGTCATGCACAATGAATTTACCTACACTACCCTAGTAGCACACAACACGTGCATTAGGACATTTGGAGACAGTTTTAACTCTTTTCAAAATATGGTATAATAATGAAAAAGTAAAAAATTGTGCAAATAAAATATTTATAAAAAATATTGTAAAGAGACAACAATGTAGCAAAGAAATAAAAAAGACTTGAAAATGGAAATACTTGTAAGTCCTAGAATAAGCAGACTTCAGTCAATGAGCAAGGAGATATATTGGCTCTCATTACTTGACAGATCTTCCTTCATTTGATACACGAGAGCTGTCAAATGTGTTTCCAGTCCACTTTTCTTTGGTATCAGTGGAATGTTGACAGAGACCAATTAAGCAGTTGAGGAGTAGCCATGAGATTTCACTGGTTTTATGACTGTATCATGGCGCTCCCTTACACACAGTTTTATACCAGTAGTAAAATCTTCAAATATGTACAGGTTGCATTCTGGAAACTGGTAGATTATTGTTCAGCACTGAATTTCGTGTCCAGAGATACTAAACACAGGTTATCTCAGATAGGCCTGTCACCCAAGAGGTATCTGCCTGCTATGCTATAGCTTAGCCATGCATGTTCTCAATTTGTTCAGTTTGATATTCCCCATTCAAATATATACTTAATATTAATGTATATTGGTCCTGTCTGATTTTATGAATTATGTGTAGATTTTTTAATTTTTATTGTGAGCTGGGCAGGGGTCTCGGACAGGTCGACTTAAGCCTTACGGCTTTACGATTTTCATTAGCCCGGGTTAAGACATTTTACTGCATGCTGTGTATTCCTAATGGGTTTTATTGCCTTGCAAACCATAAGTGACAGAAAGGAAGGATTTTGTGACTGTTTTACGATCAGTTAGCAGAACTCCAGTTAGATAGCTCTGGTGCATGTGTGCTGGTGAGTTGAGATAACAGGCTCTTTGAAAAATGAAAAGGATATGGAGGTGCATTCCTAGGTATTTGCTGCTGCAATGTGTAACTGTTCTACAAAACCGTCATGGCCGACCTATGATTCATGGTCGCCAGACACAGCTTTTCGTGTGCCCTGTATGTGATATCATTACACTAGAGACCTGTGTTACCAGAGGTACCTTTGACTTCACTGAGAGGGTTTCTGTTTATGAGGATAATTGCAATAAGTTATTTTACATTATTGCTTCTAAATTTTGCACCTGTTTAGTAAACTGCAAGTTACAAGTACTCTCTGTCTGATTATTCAGCTGATTTTCAAATCTGTTACACTTGGCATCAGCAAACAGGATCTGCCTTGTCAGACAATGGTCATGGGAATGGCATGACAGTTGTGTCTGGTAGTACAGTTTCAGAAGGAAATGGGCAATCTGCCACCCTTGCAAAAATGATCCCGTATTTCTGACACGATTCGTGCCACAATTACCCAAGTACGCAGGATTAGGTCAGGGAGTGACTGGATCAAGAGATTATAGGGCCTGATCCAAAATTATGAGATTTCACCCCCTAACGCCCTAAAGAGGAGCATAAAAAGGTAATCCTGAGCAAGAACAGAAATGGCAAAGTTGTTAACCACTTAGAAGTGATGTATAGCCAAAAGGTAACATTAGGGGACTTGTACCAGTTCAAAAGGATGCCCATTAGGCTGAACAATACATCAGCCAAATTCCAGAGGACAATGGAACACTGCCCTAGATACATGAACCTGGATAGTATTCTGATCTTTAAAAATGATGTAGTGGTGCACTTATAGTATGTTCTGTGTTGGCTCAGCTGCTCTACTATGTTCTGAAGCTCAAACCCAAGAAGTGCTATCTCTTCATATATCAGATCAAGTTCCTAAAACACAATCTTCAGGCAAGACATACTCCACAATCCTGAGAAAGTTAATGCCCTACTGGATTGGAGGTCCCCAATGATCAAAGTTATTACTCTTCTGCGCCTGACAGGATATTATTGGCATTTAATCAAGCACTGTGCCCAATCACTCTGCCCCAATTCAGAAGCTCCTACATGAATAGACCCTATTATATTTGGCCATTTGCTTGGGGTCCCACAGACCTGTGGGCTACAGTGCCAACAGGAGAACTTGAATACACTCAGTCTGGGTTTGGGGGTAGAAATGACACCTGTCTGCAATTGACCCATTTGAACTGGTCATAGGTGGAGCAAGGGGAGTTAGAAACATCAGACTTTGATCTTCAAACTGGGTACTAGTATTAGTTCCCAATTCAACCACCTATTCTCCTCCTCTGCCACCTCCCCAGTATAAGCAATTGAAAACCCCTCTAAGAGGGCCCACAGAGGAGAATACCGGGCACTTCAAGATCAGGCTTTCCATAGTTTTTTCCATTAATTAAATTTTTTTCATCTTTTTTCATGTTATTTAATACAGATTCTGTGTTGATAAAGAGGGTTGCATTCATTTTGTCATTTGCCTTTACTCATTGTAGTGAATGCTTTTAGCATCTTGTCACTGCATGTAGCTTCTCTCATGGTTCACACTTTATAAGATTTCCTTTTTTAATTCTGTATTTTAAAGACATCCCAGTAAGCAATGGAAAAAATCACAAGAAAGACAGGTGACAAAAAGACATAGGCGTGACACTCTAAACACTGAATTGATAGGTCATAACACATGTCTAGTACAGAGGAGAGATTTAGTGTCATTCGATGAGAATTAAAATCTAGAACCCTCTGACTGGACACATGGCACATTTAGAATGGGATCTGACCCTTCATATACAGACAGCATTGACTGAGGGAGGGAGGACCCTGTTGGGAGTTTGCCCTGTGGAGCACGCCCACATGTGGCATAGGTGTTCAGTATTCATCCTCAGCAGAGCATCAGCAAGTGGTGAAGAATAAGATCCCATCCTCAAATTTACATGAAAAGAGAAATGCAATGCTTACCTTTCATCTACGTTGTTGCATATCTATTTATGGGGTAACATATGTCTCCTTTCTTGTTAGCAGAATGAGGCCTAGGGTAATTCCACCAGGAAGATAAAGAACAAAGTTTAATGACATTTGAAAGAGAACAAAAATTATGCAACACATGACTTAAGTAGCATTAACTTACCACACAGGGTTGTACAGTTACAATATAATTCAAGAGAGAGGGTTAGGAGCAGGGGCGGATTGACCATTTGGGAACTCGGGCACTGCCCGAGGGCCCGGGGTCAGTAGGGGGCCCCATGAGATGCCCCTAGTACCTTTTCATTGACTTTTTTGGGTGTGGTTTGAGTGTGGGCAAGGACACAGGGGCACCATGATCACCTGTTGCCCGGGGGCCCCATGAGTTGTCAGTCCACCCCTGGTTAGGAGGGCCCTGCTTGTGAGAGCTTACGATCTAAAGGGAAGGACAAGTGATACTAAAGGTATTAACTGAGAGGGGGTGAGTTGTCTGAGAAGGTAATATGCAATTGTTAGGAAGAGACAGGATAGGCTTTCATGAAGAGATGAGATATCACAACCTCAGTTTTAATAAGATTGAGTTTTAGGAAGTGGGGTGACAACCATAACAATATGTGCGTTAGAAAAAAGAAAGAACATTTTATTTACGCTGCTCTACAAAAAGGGCATGTGTAGCAATAATTTAAAGGTAACCTTGAAATAGTATTAACAAAGTTGGGCAGGGGAGGGGAGTGCAAATCCTTTTCCTTTAGATCCATCCCAGTACACACTATAAGAAAATGGAACAAACAAGCGTCTAGTTTTCCTTGATGTTTCACAGCAGGTCTAAACCAAGTATGGTACTAATCGTACAAAAATTCTCACCCCAAAAGGCTTTTTTTTTGTTGTTTATTGTTTCTGACCATGTATAGTCTTTCATATCTGATTTTTCTCATATGAAAAATGTACACATTTAGGAGTTTATCCCTTCAGAATTTTTCATTTGGAAGTCTGAATAAGTGTTGAAAGTTGTGTACACACTATACAAAAATCAAACAAATGTAATCAGAGTTTTTGTTCAGATTTTCTCATAGTGCGTACCAATGCATGGGGGTTAGGCAGGCACAGGGGCGGACTGACAACTCATGGGGCCCCCGGGCAATAGGAGATCATGGGGCCCCTGTGTCCTTGCCCAAACTCAAAAAAGCCTATGAAAAAGGTACCAGGGGCATCTCATGGGGCCCCCTACTGACCCCGGGCCCTTGGGCAGTGCCCGAGTTTCCAAATGGCCAGTCCGCCCCTGGGCAGGCATCATCTGATCGCTTTAAATTGACCCTTTTTCACTGTGTTGCCCTTTCAGTTTGATTCCCATAGTGAGAGGGTGCACTCAATTATTAGCACAGAAAAAGTAAATGTAAACACAATTCTATATCATCCAACAGGATCTTATAACGTATAGAGAATGCACCTGCTTTTTTGTTGACATTCCATTTTCCACACTTATTTTTACATCAAAACGCTACAGAGTACACCCAAAATATTTTATATGCACAAATTTACATACAGGGTATACAAATAGTGCACACAAAATGAACTGTTCAGTCTCTGGGCCTTCGTTGTAGCACACATATGTCCAAACAACCAGCGATACAATTGATAGCCTGTAATACTGTGAAATGTAATGTGCTCAAACTCAGTTTGTGTTACACTGCACTTCCTCTCACATACCGCTTTAAATATATAAATTACAGATCAAAATCTACTGCTTTAATTTACATTCCTATTAATATTATCACTATGGAAACACAACAGGTCCATTTTGAGAGGAATTTGTTTAACAGAAGCTACAAGACGGCATGGTATATCTTTATAATTGTTACTGCCATACAAGAGAAGTGTGACTGAAATGTGGCCCTCATCCTCCATCCAATAAACAGCAATGTGAAGTAACGTATGTCAAGGGATTTCTGCCTGAGCCTGTTTACATTTGCACAATTACACTTAAAAATTCTGTAACAATACAAAGCCCTCATGCACATAGCCAGTGTGCTCAATCTGTTTATCTGTTATGTCTACGGAAATAGCCCTAGATGTATTATGGTTATACAGGGCATTCTGTGTAAATTGCCACTTTACACTTTTCTAAATAATGTCTCTCTACCGTAGATTAAACAGAAGCTTCATTTAAGTCACCTCCAAACCCATGGAAATACATTTCACAATGCCATTTATAAGCAAATCACTTTATAGTGACTTTAAAAAGCCATAGCGTACATTATGCATCTTATTCAGGTGACTTACCATATTTATGCAATTGAGAAGAAAGAGAGAGAGTATATGGAAGTATAGGTCTGTTTTAAATCAATGTATTTTACTCTATGAAGAAAACAGAAATATTCAAATATACATTCTGTTTCATTCAATAAGCAATAGACTAGGTATTTATTCAATATGAGTTAGTACAATTCCAAGCAAAAGGAAATGGTTTGCACATAACTAGACACATTACACTAGCTCAATTTCTTCACGTTCTGAACACATGGCATTGAAGTCTACTAAGAAAAACCAGGGGCGGACTGACCATTTGGAAACTCGGGCACTGCCCGAGGGCCCGGGGTCAATAGGGGGCCCCATGAGATGCCCCTGGTACCTTTTTCATAGGCTTTTTTGAGTTTGGGCAAGGACACAGAGGCCCCGTAATGCCTTATTGCCCGGGGGCCCCATGAGTTGTCAGTCCGCCCCTGAGAAGAACCTATTTCCATTGATACCCTGGCACACTGCATATATTGCCCTAAAGAGAGGCACACAATAGACAAAGTCAATTTAACGTGTGTCAACCTGCACACCTCTAAAGCAGTCTATCTCAACCAGAGTGCCCAGGCACCCTGGGGTGCTTTGAGGTTCCTTCAGGGGTGCCCTGGCAAAATGTCTAAAAATTGGCCAAAACATCTGACTTAGGCTCCATGTACACGGGACGTTTGGAAAACACTTTTGAACTATGGAAACTGACTGCTGGAAAACATAGGTTAAAAAACATCTGTTTAGTCGCATTTGCATACCATATTTATGAGCGTTTACATTTAGAAACTTTTTTTAAAGATAACCTCAGGAGAAATTCCAAAATGCCCAGAATGCACTGAAAAACAGTAAAAAAATTAACTATTTCAGACATTTTGAGAGAAATAGAGAGAGCAGAAGCAGAGAGAGAAGTATTTGTTGAGATTAGCTGTCTTTTCTTTTTTGTGGTGTTTGGATGTGTTCCAATGACCCGGGGTCAATAGGGGCCCCCTATTGACCTCGGGCCCTTGGGCAGTGCCCGAGTTTCCAAATGGTCAGTCCGCCCCTGGTTTTTCTTAGTAGACTTCAATGCCATGTGTTCAGAACGTGAAGAAATTGAGCTAGTGTAATGTGTCTAGTTATGTGCAAACCATTTCCTTTTGCTTGGAATTGTACTAACTCAAATGTGCAAATGTTCTATGCAGAAATGATTGCAGCAGTGTCTAACATATTTTCTTTCATGCTAAACCTCAAAGTATGGTGTACCAGGTCCATTTGAGTACCGGGAAAACATTTTGCATGCATTTTTCATGATGGAAAAAGGCTCTGGACAGCATCTGGAAATGGAAGAGTTAAAAAGTTTTTCCAAACACAAACGCTTATAAACGCATTTGACTTTTGAAACGCTGATAAAATCTACTGCTGAACGCAAGTTTGGTGCATTCAAAAACACGACTGTAAACTCAACTGCCTGTAAACGACTGTAAACGACATAGTGTACATGGACACATAGGAAAACATTAGGGAGACTTCAGGGGCTGCTGAAAAAAACGCTGAACAGCTCCTAAACGTGAGTTTATCAGCTGTAGTGTACATGGAGCCTTACACAAAGTTACAGGTTTTCATTGTGCACCATTATGACCTTCTAGCTGCCGGCGTTTTGACAACCAATGGCATCATCAGTTGAGAAAAAGGATGGCAGCTGCATGCACAGCATCCTAATTTGACCCTCCCCTGCCCCTCTCCATCAGTGCTGGTGTCACATTAGCTCAGTGATGGAGAAAAACTGAGGTAGAAGAGAAACACTGGAATACTACTCAGTACCAGTGTGCAAAAGTGTATTTGCTTTGGAAGTATAAATCACTTCTAATGTTGGGTGTCCTACATGTGTGGATGTTGCTACGTTACATAAAATGGGGTGCCTCAAGACTGTCCATAATTTTAAAGGGTGCCTTGGGACCGTCCATAATTTTAAAGGGTACCTTGAGTGAAAAAAGGTTGAGAAACACTTCTCTAAAACACCATGAAGTTAAGCATGTCTTTACATGTGAAGCAGCCGCATACAGGTGTTATATACAATAGTCAGGGAGCAAAAATAATAGACATAGTTGTGACATGTTGGTATGTAATTTTTAACAAAGGCATTTGGGTAATATAGGTTTATTCAATAGGGTAATACAAATAATATACATAGGTTAGGTGTTTTATATTCCTCTATGACAAAAAGATTATTTATCTGTTCTTTTTTTATCTTTGGATCACCTACAAATCTGAATGAAGCAAGAAAGTTGAATCCAGCCCAACAAAATGAGGCCTAACAGTGCTTCTGGCCATAAACAATAGAATTAGATAGGATTTGAATGTCAGTAATCCAATCACCAGAAGTTATTTCTTACCCCTGATGTAGCTGAAAGACAGCTCTTAGATAAACAAAGATTCCAAACCAGCCAATGGAGGTCCCCTGAGGAGCTTTACTTGGCCAAACACAACCTGATTATTGCCTAAAGCTGAATATAGATGATTTTTTTACCCAGTGCAATGAAGTTTTGGCTTTTGTGAATGACTATAAAGTTATAATGAGTACAAAATATACACAGCCACTAGTCCAAAGTTGAAAAATTCTCTTAAAATATTTAGTCCTGATTGTGTTAGTGATGTTGGCTTAAAGTGGTTATAAATTATTATATATGCCCAGTGAAGTGGCTGGCCTCAAGTGATACACAGAGATGACACAAATCCTCGTACATAAGTTGTACCTCTCTATCTGCAGTCTTCTCTTCTCTATATCTGTTCACCAAAGTGCTGAATTTATAAAGCTTGTATGATAGTTCCAAAAAAGGGGTGGGATGCGGCAACTACACAATGCAGAGCTCAGTGAAGAGGGCTGATTGGAGGGAAGAGACACACCCCCTCCACACAGCTCACAAGAACAGAGCTGAGTCTGTCAATCTGCTGGAGGTCAGTTCCCTATCACCATTTTTCTCTTGGTGTCTGGAAAACTGACTTATGCTGATAGTAGAGGAATGAAGCAGAAGACAGAAATGACACTTAGTGCTCTGGATTGAAAAAAAACACACTAATGGAGGGATATGCTTAGATCAAATTTTATGCCTTGGTTTTACAATCACTTTAAAGCTTACCTCTATGCAGATATAAAAGACATAAATTAATTAAGTTTTTTATTAATACATCACTTTAATTGCAACAAATGTAAGTACCTGAATTTGCCTGGCTATCAGTATTTTTTACCCTTTTGTATAACAGCATGGGGAGAGGAATGGGAGCCAAACAGCATGGGGAGTGGAATGGGAGCCAAGCAGGTGTACTCTTTGCAAATATGTTGGCAAGGAACAAGAACAAAGACAGCAGAGTGAGTAGGAAGATGTCCTAATTAGTCTATTATAGGGATGTTAGATGAATTAGTCAAGGTTCAGTTCTCTGTACGTTTGGAGTTTACAAACCTATCTGGTTTTTTCTAATTCGTGGGCATTTGTTAAAAAAAAAAGATATGGGTAGTTGGGCACCGGGGGGACATGTACCAACGGAAATGTTAAAAAAATTAGCATTAGGTGAGTGGTCTTTAAATGCAACTTACAGGGCGACATTGAAAATGCACAAGTCCTTTAACCACTTGCCTACCAGGCACTTATACCCCCTTCCTTACCAGGCCAATTTTCAGCTTTCAGCGCTGCCGCACTTTGATTGACAATTGCGCGGTCATGCAACATTGTACCCATATGAAATTTTGATCATTTTTTTCTCACAAATAGAGCTTTCTTTTGGTGGTATTTAATCGCCACTGGGCGCTTTACTTTTTGAGCTATAAATTAAAAAAAGTGCAAAAAATTTGAAAAAAAAAGTTTATTTGTTTCTTTTATAAAATTTTTCAAACAGGTATTTTTTCTCCTTCACTGATTTGCGTTGATGAGGCGGCACTGATGGGCACTGATAGACGGCACTGATGGGCACTGATAGGCAGCACTAAAGGGCACTGATAGGCAGTACTAATGAGGTGGCACGGATAGGCGGCACTGATAGACAGCACTAATTAGGGGTCACGGATAGGCGGCACTGATATGCAGCACTGATAGGCGGCACTGATAGGTGACACTGATGATGGGTACTGATAGACGGCACTGACTGGCATCACTTCTGGGCACTGACTGGCGGCACTGACTGGCACAACCCCTGGGCACTGACTGGTGGCACTGACTGGCAGCACTGGTGGGTGGCACTGGTGGACAGCACTGGTGGGTGGGCACAGGTGGGTGGCACTGGTGGGCACAGGTGGGTGGCGCTGGCGGGCACAGGTGGGTGGGCACAGGTGGGTGGCACTGCTGGGCACATGTAGGTGGCACTGCTGGGCACAGGTAGGTGGCACTGCAGAGTGGCACAGGTGGGGGCACTGCTGGGCACAGGTGGGGGCACTGCTGGGCACAGGTGGGGGCACTGCTGGGAATGGGTGGGCAGGGCTAGTGGGCGCACAGCTGATCGGAACTTGCGGGGGTCACTGCTGGGCACCGATCATCAGGGCACTGATCATCAGTGCCCTGATGATCGGTGCCGATCCCCGCTCTGACAACTGCCGGTTCTCGGCAGTACTTTCCTCACGATCTGACAGCGTGAGGAAAGTGCAGCCGAGAACCGGCACTTGCATTTTCCTGTGATCAGCGTGTCATTGGACACCGCTGATCACGTGGTAAAAGGCCGGTGGGATCGGCCTTTCACCACATCTCGTGATCAGCTGTGTCCGTAGGACACAGCGATCACGGAGATCGCCGGGTGCGCGCCCCCTGGGGCGCGCAGGAGAGCGCGTTCTGGGAGGACGTCATATGACGTCCACTCAGAACTGGCCGGCCGCGGTGAAGCCGTCATTCGGCTATGCGCGGTCGGCAAGTGGTTAAATAAAATGCTTTGGGGATGCATTAAACATGCTTGTGAGGTTAGGAAACATTATATGATGTAGTCCTTTAAAAGTGACTTTTTTTTTTCACAAACAGAGGATGTGCACTATCACTGATAGCACTATCACCTCTAAATGACAGATTCCTGATTGGCTTCTGTTTGTAAGCAAACAGGCCAAGGATTATAGATGATGTCATTGATCAACTATGTTTGTTCTTCGCAGAGGTTTGGAAACATCATCTGGCAGCATGGAAACATCATTTGGTGGAGGGTGGCCATAACTGACAAGCAACTAAATTACTGAGGGAGATCTATTCCATGGAGTTCCCCTTAAAATCCATACTAGAAAAAAATGCATGCAGAAAACAAACAGTAACATACTGTGTATACTGATAAACTAATGGTAATTTTTAATCAGGAATACAGGAACAAACAGGAATAATTTTATCTTGCTTGAAATAATGATCTGCTGTTCAATCAATAAACTGCAAGTTATGGAAAAGTGTGACAGGTAGCTTAAAATCAAGAGGTTACTAGGACATTTAAAGTCTGGAAATTTCCAACAAAACAGTTAAGATGGTTAATGATTAATATTATGGCCTTGTGAAAATAAACTGCTTTTCTTTTATATACTTACGTGTTAGCAGAAAGAAAAAGAAGCTGAACTTTTCATGAGCCATATACAGTAAACTATGTACATAAATTAAATGAATTGCCTGTAACTAATTAATGTGAGTAGCCAAACCACCTGCACAACCTGGAAGGTTTGACAAATATTCATAGGGTAAGGTTACGCTGAGTAAATACAGACACGTTTTGTTCTCTTTGGGCTGTACAGTCATCTTGTCTGATATGGCAAATGTATTTGAGCTTTTTTTTTTTAGTTTTATTCCTGAAATACATGTAGTAGAGTTCACTGTGTAGTGCAAATTATCACATTTTATTTGGAAATATAAAATGCTATTGCACTTGCAGGAAATGAATGGTAGAAAGTATGGCTATGAAGGTTCTCATTTCTACAGATCATAGCATATCTGATAGTAGATGGTAAAAAAAACCTAGAAAAAAACTAAGAAGAATATTTAAGGGTATATTTAATACTTCGCCAATACATGGTTTAACAAGCACAGGCGGAACTTGGTTGACAGGTTTTATCGGGTACAGGCCTTCCAGCTTATTGTGCTTAGAACATGGGTGAGCACAACAATGACCCGTTTTCTCTAGGGGTTGAGCTATTGTATTTTTTACAGTTAGGTTATATGTTAACTGGTGTTATGCCACCTGTAGGATTCAGATATTTCTTTGTGAATGTGCCTTTATTTGCATATACACAATTTTTCTCTGTGAATGTACCTTTATTTACATATTCAGAATATTTCTTTGTGAATGTACATTTATTTGAGCATTCTCAAAAAAACGCGTTTAAAAAAAAAGAAGGACATTTAACAAACATTGCACCCTTGTGTCCATCAAGCCCAGACATACATTGAGACAGAAGCTTGTACGTCCAAAAGACCCAATACCCTAGCACAAGTAAAGCAATGTATATGCAGTGCTGTATAGTGAGGAATGCAAAGACCTATACATTGGTGAGACAAGGCAACATCTTTACAAATGAATGGCCCTATATAGAAAGACAAATTCTATGGTTTACGATTCAGCAGTTTTCCTACACTTTAAGGAAATTGGGCATTCTTTGAAGGTTAGTGAGAGGCACATTTTGGACAAAGAGGTCAACTGATTCACAAGAGGCATTAAAGAGACCATCTATGTCAAACTGAAACATCCCTCACTGAACAGGAGTGGGACATTCAACACCATCTGTCTTCCACATATAATGTTTTTTTTAACATGTCTATTCTGGCATTTAGAAAATAATTTACATCTTCAACCATGTAAATTGAAGTAATAACATTTATGAAGCTTTCCTAACACCAAGCATGGGATTCTGTAACTAGAACAGGGTGACTCCACAATTTTTAAACCTCCCATCCTGTTCTTATACAATAACATCTGCCTGTGCAATATACTGTATATAAACTATATTGCCAAAAGTATTGGGATGCCTGCCTTTACATGCACATTAACTTTAATGGCATCCCAGTCTTAGTCTGTAGGGTTCAATATTGAGTTGGCCCACCCTTTGCAGATATAACAGCTTCAAATCTTCTGGGAATGCTGTCCACAAGGTTTACAAATGTGCCTATGGTCATGTTTGAGCATTCTTCCAGAAGTGCATTTGTGAGGTCAGGCACTGATGTCAGACAAGAAAGCCATGCTCAAAGTCTCTGCTCTAGTTCCTCCCAAAGGTGTTCTATCGGGGTAGGACTCTGTGCAGGCCAGTCAAGTTCCTCCACCCAAAACTTTCTCATCTATGTCTTTATGGACCTTGTTTTGTGCACTGGTGTACAATCATGTTGGAACAGGAAGGGGTCATCCCTAAACTGTTCCCACAAAGTTGGGTTGTATTCATTTAATACAGCGCATGCACTTTGAAGGAACAGCATACCCATGCTGTTCCTTCAGAGCTGTGTGCTTTGGCCTGGGACTCCCGCACGCATGTGCAGGAGTGATGTCATCATGACGCCTGTCAGCATGCCGGAGCTCGTGAATCCAGAAGGAAGATGGGTGAAGATGGAAGCCTCTAGAGAAGTGACAGTGCACCACTGGAGGGCTTCGTTTTAAGATACATTTTACATAATGTGCTAGTATGCAATGCATATTTTGACATTACCTTGCAAGAATTTTTTTTTTTGTCTGTGGTTTACTACCACGTTAATGATATATACCAAGAATTACACCCAGCATAGAGAACAAGAGAAGTGCGGCTACGCAGTCTCCATACTAGGGATGTGGTTATCCATAGCATGAGTTATTTGCAAATTTTGCATGTTTGCAGGTTACAGACCCGATAAATTAATGTGGGAACTCATCATAGTAATCATAACGCATTAACTGGCCTTTGAACTTAGGTCAGCCAGCTAAGAAAAGTCAAAAAGTAGATTTAAGATAAGCCAGCTCCCTCACTATAAAAAGGTGAGTTCCCAGCAACCATATTGACAATGTGTTTTAGCTGTGATAGGGAAAGCAAAGGGAGTGCTGTTGATAACATGCATGAGGAGATTTGTATACAGATCTGTACACCCAAAAATCATCTTAAGGACCAACACCTGTTTGTAACAAATGACTAATAGCTAGCAGTTCAACTGTCAACACCTTAGCAAATTTTTCTTTTAATTTGGGTATTTTCCCTTAGGGATTGAAATGAGTCTGCCATCAAATGTGGCAGCCCCACAGATCTAAATCCCCTTCTGGCTGGCATAATTTTTACCCAGTTTGCATTGCCATCCCTGCCTTTGTTTTAAATTTTAAAATATTTTTCCGAGATATATTGCCATATATTTGAAATACTACAATTTTGTCCATATTCAATACATTTCAATAATAAAAATTTTTTTTTTAAATATATTCTTCAGATTTTGTTTAACATGTAAAAAAGTTATTTTAACATACATTTTTACATATATTTGTAAATGCATTCTAAAAATGTAGATGCTACCTCTGCCCGTTAGGGAGATTTCCTCCTCTCTGTTGTTGTTATGATCCACCAGGTGGTGCCTCAGGCTGCCAACTGACAGACCTACTCAGAGCGTGGGGTCTAAGCCCGGGCTGTGCTTTCACCAGAGCCCCTGATGGTGGGGATGGACTTGAAACAGTCCCGGGCCAGGTCACGACCTCCGAGCAGGCCCGCCAGTGGCTGAGGAGACCCTTGGGGACAGGTACCGGGAGAGCCAGATATGAAGAGGATGGCGGCCCCAGCAGGGTAGTAACGGATTGTGGGCCCGTGGGGGTAAGCGGGGTACAGAATCGGTAGGCGAGAGTAGTCGGGTCACACGCAGGGTCAGCAGGGAAGTCAATCCGTAGAATGGTCAGGGCAATCCGGGTCAAACGCAGGAGCAGGCAGAATAGTCAGGACAATCCGGGTCAAAACGCAGGAGCAGGCAGAGTAGTCAGGACAATCCGGGTCAAACGCAGGAGCAGGCAGAATAGTCAGGGTCAATCAGGGTCACAGGATAGGTGCAGGAACTCAGGATCACAGAAGACCTTGCGGCAATCTGTGACAGTGCAGGGCATCTTTAAATAGTGCGCCCTGCACTGTCATTGGCCGACTAGGACGCGCCCCCGGCTGTCATTGGACGCCTGAGGCGCGCCCGCGGCTCCTACTGCGCATGCGCGGCGTCCTGTCATCTGCGGCTCGCCGGGACCTAGTGCCCGTGTCCCGGCGCGAGCCGCCGCCACTGCGCATGCGCGAGGGACGGAGCCGCGATCGCGGACCCTGGAGCCGTGGTCCCTGACATTGCCCCCCCCCCAATGGGCACCCTCCGGGAGCCCCACTGATCTCTCCACCGCGGGTGAGCACGAAAAAACTCCCGGATGAGCCTGGGTGCGTGGACGTTCCGGGCGGGTTCCCATGAGTTCTCCTCAGGGCCATACCCCTTCCATTTTATCAGGAACTGTGTCTGGCCCCCCCTCCTTCGGCAACTGAGGATAGTCTCCACTTCAAATTCCTCCTGGTCACCTATAGTGATTGCCTCGGGAGGTCTGGATTCACGGTCCGGGAAGGGATCTGGTCTGGAAGGCTTCAGGAGAGATACATGGAAGACAGGATGTATTTTGAAGGTCTGCGGAAGCTCGAGCTCGTAGGCCACCTCGTTAACCACTCGTTTTACCGGAAAGGGGCCGATGAACTTGGGTCCCAGCTTCCTTGAAGGACATAGCATCTTCAAGTTGGTCGTTGCCAGCCAAACCTGATCCCCTGGTTGAAGCAGTAATTCTCCTCTTCTCTTTCTGTCGAATGCCCTCTTACTGTCCTCTTGGGCTTTAGCGATGGCTTCCTGAATTGTCTTGTTATTGACAGAAAAGAAGTTCAAGATGTCTTGAGAAGCTGGTACCGGATTCTCAGGCATCAGATCAGGGAGGAATGTGGGATGATACCCATAATTGGAAAAGAACGGGGATTGACCCGTGGCTGAGTGACTCGAGTTGTTGTACGCGAATTCCGCGGAAGGCAGCAACGACAGCCAGTCGTCCTGAAGGTAGGATGTGTAGCACCGTAAGTACTGTTCCAGCGTCTGGTTTGTTCTTTCAGTTTGGCCGTTGGTCTGTGGGTGGTAGGCGGATGAAAGCGACAGCTTGATTCCCAGCGATTTACACAAGGCGTTCCAGAACCTGGAGGTGAATTGAACCCCCCGATCTGATACTATATCTTCGGGAACACCATGAAGCCTAACCACTTCCTTGATGAAGATCCGTGCCGTTTCCGGTGCTGATGGGGTCTTCTCCAGGGGCACGAAATGTGCCATCTTTGAGAAGCGGTCAACGATCACCATTATTGCAGTGTAGCCCTGGGATGGTGGAAGTTCGACCACGAAATCCATGGCTATCATTTGCCAAGCCCGCTTGGGTATGGGTAAAGGACGTAACAATCCCCATGCCCTGCTCCTGGAGGGTTTGTTCCTTTGACAGGTGGAACACGTTCGGACGTACTGCTCACAGTCCTTGATCATGTCTGGCCACCAGAACGAGCGCCGTAGCAGATCCAGCGTCTTCGTTACCCCGAAGTGGCCCGCCATAGGATGGTCGTGGCAGTGCCCTAGGACCAGGGTTCGCACTTCTTCTGGGACCATGATCCGGTCTTCCTTCCAAATTAGCCCACCGTGGCTCTGGAGGGGTGATTCTGACGGAACTGGTAGTCCTACAGAAGCATCAAGAAGTCGAGAGCGAAGTTCCGTTTGTAGAGCGAGGAAACTCCCAGAAGGTAAGATGGTGTCGGGTGGCACAGCGTCGTCGGGGTCCTCAAACATGCGGGACAGAGCGTCTGGCTTAGTGTTCTTAGTACCGGGTCGGTACGTTATATGGAATGAGAATCGAGAGAAGAAAAGCGCCCATCTCGCTTGGCGAGGTCTCAGTCGTTTTGCCGTTCTCAAATATTCGAGGTTTTTGTGATCTGTGAATATTAGGATTGGGTGTGTGGCTCCTTCCAGTAAATACCTCCATTCTTCTAGAGCAGTTTTAATGGCCAGGAGCTCCCGATCTCCAATGTCGTAGTTGCGTTCCGCTGGAGTCAACTTCCTGGAGAAGAACGCCACAGGGTGCAGAAGTTCCTTGGTACCATTCCTTTGGGATAAAACCGCCCCTACAGCATTTTCGGAGGCGTCCACTTCCAACACATATGGGAGAGAAGCATCTGGATGGCAGAGAATGGGAGCAGAGGTGAACAATTCTTTGAGCTTTTCGAAGGCTGCCTGCGCTTCGGGAGTCCACTTAAAGCGGACCCCTTGTTTCGTCAGTTGCGTGATCGGGGAGACCAGACCGGAGAAGTTCCTAATAAACTTCCTGTAAAAATTGGAAAAACTGATGAAACGCTGTACCCCCTTTTTGTCGGCGGGTATTGGCCAATCTAAGATCGCCGTGACTTTCTGGGGATCCATCGCGACCCCCGCGGAAGAGAGAACCAGTCCCAAGAATGTGGTTTCGTGCTGTTCGAAACAGCATTTCTCTGCCTTTGCGTATAGCCCGTGTTGACGCAACCGTTCTAATACCCGTATCACATGACCCCGATGAACCTCCAGTGAAGGGGAAAAAATTAAGATGTCGTCCAAATAAACCACCACAAAAATGTCAAGAAGGTCACGAAAAACATCATTGATAAAGTGCTGAAAGGTCGCCGGTGCATTACAGAGCCCGAACGGCATCACCAAGTACTCGTAGTGACCGAATCTCGTACGGAACGCCGTCTTCCACTCATCCCCCTCCCTGATACGGACAAGGTTATAGGCCCCCCGCAGGTCTAACTTAGTGAATATCGTTGCCGATCTCAATCTCTGGAGGAGCTCGGGGACTAGGGGTAAAGGATAACGATTCTTTACCGTTATTTTGTTCAGGTCACGGTAGTCTATGCAGGGCTGTAATGACTTGTCCTTCTTCTCTACGAAGAATAACCCGGCCCCGGCTGGGGATGTGGATGGACGAATAAATCCCTTCCGAAGGTTCTCATCAATGTATTCCCTCAGTACTCCTGATTCTGCTTCGGACAAGGGAAAGATACGGCCGAAAGAGATTTCAGATCCGGGTAGGAGGTCTATGGGGCAGTCGTAGGAACGGTGCGGAGGGAGAACGTCAGCTCCTCGCTTACTAAAGACGTCTAAGAAGTCATGGTAGGCCGGGGGAATAACCTGGGAAAGATCGGTGTCACCATCCAAGCACAGGAGGAACCGGGGGACTACGGATCCTGTGACGTGGCAGTGACTCAAACAGTAGGGTGAGCAAAATTGAACTGTTCCCTTTTCCCAGTCAATCTGGGGGTTATGGGCCCTCAGCCAAGGGAGGCCCAGAATGACTGGAAAAAGGGGGGATGCGATGGCATCCAAACGGAGGAACTCCTGGTGATGGTCTGCCATCGTGGTGAGAATGGGTGGTGTCTCCTGGTCCACCACCCCTGATTTTATACGAGACCCATCTGCCAAGAAGATATTGAACCCCCTTTCTTTGGTCTGGAGAGGGATTTTTTGCCGGTGGGCAAAAGTCAGATCGATGAAGCAACTACAGGCTCCTGAGTCAACGATTGCGGTCACCGACAATGTTCCTCCGGGGAGCTGTAAAGACACAGGAATGGCCAGGTAACTCGACAGATCATCCCTTCCTGCGGGTAGAGAAAAAGAAACGGGCGTGGACTTACTCATTTTAGCAGGACAGGAGCGCACCTGATGACCAGCTTCCCCGCAGTACAGACATAGGTTCTGTGATAGTCTCCTTTGACGTTCCTCGACCGATAAGTGAGAACGGGCCAATCCCAGCTGCATGGGTTCTGGGTTGTCCCCTGTTTCCGTGCTTCGCGGATGGTTCCCTGGGGTTGGAGCTGTATCCCTGGAAGGAATCCATGCCACCCTTTGACCCTGACCGCTCCTTTCCAGCCGACGTTCCCTTAGTCTACGGTCGATTTGAATGGCCAACTCAATCAGTTTTTCCAGGGAGTCAGGTAGGCCTACTCGCGCTAGTTCGTCCTTGAGAGGCTCAGACAGCCCGATGCGGAACTGGTGGCATAAGGCCGCATCGTTCCATCTGGTGTCGCCCATGCAGCGCCTAAAATCGGACGCGTATTCTTCGGCTGTCCGGCGGCCCTGCCGCAGGGAGTATAGAGTCGCTTCAGCGGAAGCAGCTCGCTGAGGGTCGTCATACAAGACGGCCATGGCCCGAAAGAATTCGGTCACGGATTCAAGATGGGGGTCGTGCTTCTCCATCAGACGGTGAGCCCAATCCTGGGGCTCATCCTGAAGGAGGGAGACTATAAACCCCACCTTGACGGTCTCAGTGGTGAACGTGCGGGGTTGTAAGTCAAAGTATAGGGTGCAGGCGTTCTGGAAGGCCCGGAAGCGGCTCCGATCACCACGGAACCGTTCCGGCAGAGGAACGCGGGGTTCAGGAGCTGGGGATGTGGCAACCGCTCCGGATACCGGGTTAGCGGGAGGTCCTGCAGGTGGAGGACTCTGAGCAGGGGGAGTCAGGGGGGCTATTGACTCCATGCGGTCCTCCAGTCGGGCGCAGCGACTGTGGAAGTTCTGAAAAGCCTGGGTCAAGGTGGCCAGGTGCTGACAAATATCCTCTAGGGACGCCGGTCCACTTCCTGGCTCTGTCATGGCCGCAAGGTACTGTTATGATCCACCAGGTGGTGCCTCAGGCTGCCAACTGACAGACCTACTCAGAGCGTGGGGTCTAAGCCCGGGCTGTGCTTTCACCAGAGCCCCTGATGGTGGGGATGGACTTGAAACAGTCCCGGGCCAGGTCACGACCTCCGAGCAGGCCCGCCAGTGGCTGAGGAGACCCTTGGGGACAGGTACCGGGAGAGCCAGATATGAAGAGGATGGCGGCCCCAGCAGGGTAGTAACGGATTGTGGGCCCGTGGGGGTAAGCGGGGTACAGAATCGGTAGGCGAGAGTAGTCGGGTCACACGCAGGGTCAGCAGGGAAGTCAATCCGTAGAATGGTCAGGGCAATCCGGGTCAAACGCAGGAGCAGGCAGAATAGTCAGGACAATCCGGGTCAAAACGCAGGAGCAGGCAGAGTAGTCAGGACAATCCGGGTCAAACGCAGGAGCAGGCAGAATAGTCAGGGTCAATCAGGGTCACAGGATAGGTGCAGGAACTCAGGATCACAGAAGACCTTGCGGCAATCTGTGACAGTGCAGGGCATCTTTAAATAGTGCGCCCTGCACTGTCATTGGCCGGCTAGGACGCGCCCCCGGCTGTCATTGGACGCCTGAGGCGCGCCCGCGGCTCCTACTGCGCATGCGCGGCGTCCTGTCATCTGCGGCTCGCCGGGACCTAGTGCCCGTGTCCCGGCGCGAGCCGCCGCCACTGCGCATGCGCGAGGGACGGAGCCGCGATCGCGGACCCTGGAGCCGTGGTCCCTGACAGTTGTCCTGTTTAACATTATCATTGAAAATGAAAATAAAATAAAATACTCACATTTTGGGTTGTCCCCAGAAAAGGGGAAATGTTTCAGTTAGAACACTACGTCTGGTGAACTGGGGGGGAGGGAATTCACTTAATTTGCAGTGATTTGCTCTCACTTCCTGTATTTGCTATGAGGCAGGAAGTGAGGATAAATCTCTCCAATGGTACATTGATGGCGCAAAAAGAAAAACTGACAGGGGTTAAACCCTCCTTACTCCTTACCTTGTTCAAAATGAAAAACAAAGTTTTGCATTTAGTTCAACTTTAATCCAGGAGAATGACCATGCAGTGTTCTTGCATACAGAATAAGATCAGATACTGAGAACTATGTCTGAAATACAGGTATCAAGAAATGTACCTATGCGGTATTCATCCAGATGACATGGCTGCAATTTGCAGACACAGGGGGATCTTTACGGACAAGATTTTGGAAGCCTTAAGATACCTATTTAATGTTTTAAAGGCATCAGAGATGTGCCTGAAGTGTTAACATTTCTAATAAAAGTACATCTACTGTTTGTAGGCAGGGCTTAGGTGCCCTAATGAGGAATACTGAGAACTACACTTGCTAATTGCCTAGGTTCTAGGCAGGAGTTTGCGGTGATGTGAAATCAGCATTAACCCCTTGACGCCGTTCGCACGCAAATATGCGGCCTCTCGCATCTGGGCATTGACGCCGAGCTGCCGCATATTTGCGTGCAATTAAAAAATACATATGTGCTGAGAGCACGCACCCTGTGTGCTCCCAGCACATATGTCTGCTACTACCGGAAAGGTCCCGATCTCCCCTTTCGATCGGGACCTTTTCCGATCATGTTACCGCTGTGATGGCGAATCATGGCAATCACATGACCCTAAAACCCCACCCCGCCTCCTGGCTTCTGAAGCTCTTAAAGGACCGGGAGGCGCCGGCGCCAAGAGGTTAAGGTACAACTGCAGGCTTAGAAGCAAGCCACAATGAACAGTTAACTCTCCAGGCTAACTTGCTGCATTTTTTGCACTAAGCACTCTAGACACCACTACAGTTAGAGAATATCAACTCCCAGATGTGCAGTATTTAGGAACCAGTGCTGCATAGTCTGTACAAGCATCCACCAATCCAGAAATTCCAGTGACATGTCCTCATTTTTTGAAGGATACAGGAAATTAGCCTCACTTTGTAACTATGTGCTTGTTGTTTCTCTTTCAGGGGCCCCCTCTACATAACATAACTCTCTTGTGACCTCCAGGTTAATTTTCTAGGTACGCTGTGCCGCGGATCTGGTCGAAGCATGTGGGGAACCGGCCGCTAATGAAGGGGTCAAGCACAACACCCCTACACTACAAGAATAACTATCACCCTATGCCAAGTCACCCATTCCCTGGTTGGTTGGCTGCCTTAAGCAATGATACATGTATGGTTGCCCTAGCAATGGTACATGTATGGTTGCCCTACACTAGACAACAAACTACATACTGGACTAAAATGTACTCTGTCACCTCTGACCTACAGCTCCCTTTTTACAAGCACTGTTTTTTATGTACGCCATGCAATGCACCACTAAGAGGGACTTCAGACCAGGCATTTAAAGGAACACAAACAGTCTTTACTGAAGTAATACAAACATACTGGAACAGTTCTTCCAAAGCAACTTCACACACATTCCTGTACAGAGGTGCTCTAGTGCCCATAGTGTAATCATACCTGAGTAGCAGCAAATCCAAAGTCACTTAAATACAAGAGTTCATTAAGGCAAATAATATAAAAATGTAGTAAATAGTCCTTAAAGTCCATAATTGGAAGTAAGTGCATAAAGGCAAAACGTCCATAGCTGGCAGCTAAGAGTCCATAGAGTTCTCAGGTTCTCAGGCCCTCAGGATGCCACGACTGCCCCCCTTCCCCACCCAAACAAACTATGGGTACAGTCCAGCAGTATTACTACCTACATCTTGGAAGTTTCAGCAGAGAGTCCCTGGGGCACAGAAGAGTCCTTTTTTATTTTGGATTTCTAGAAATTTGGTGAAAAAATCTAGCCCATCAATTCCTCAAATCCAGAGAAACAGCACAGTGAACCCAGGTGGCTGCAGAACATAAGACAGCACAGCAGAAAAACTGTAACCCTTCTGTAGGCACGTGCCTACATGTTTATTTCTAATTTATTAGTCCCCTTTGACTGAGATTGTCAGGTGACTGAAAGGTAAGAGGAAATAATCCTTCTGTAAGTTATGATAATAATATTTAAGCATAGGATAGTGGATATTTACAGATCGTGTACTATTCAGAAAACAGAATCTAGGCAAATATTTTTTCAGGCTGTAAAACGATTCAGGTTATGCAAGTTTAATCCTTGGCAGGCTCATTATCTGATTTAACAGCAACGGAAACCATCCTTTTGATATTATAATTGCTTGATGCGTTGTGCATGTCATGGCAGTATCTGAGCAAGGGCAAGTGTACGCTAACAAAAGATTCACATAATATGACCGGTAAAGTTGGTGAGTGAAAATGGAAAATGAGAGCTTATGAAGATATATTAAGGTACTTATGATCACAGAGAACTTGTAGGAAGGTTGTCAACATCTCATTATTTTTTTTTTATAATACTCCAAAGGACTTCTATAGGGAATGTAAAAAAATAACTATATAAATAGGAATATACTGTATTATTGCAGAATTCTGCATCAAACAGAAAACAATAAGACATTCATTCCTGCAGATCCAGAGAGGGAAAGTAGGACGGGGGCAGAGATAAGGGGTGTGAAGGAATTTCACTTGTTTCTAACCACAACCTCATATCCTTAAAGAACTGGGGAGCTGGGTCACTTCCAGGCCACAGGAGAGCCACATATCCTCAGTCTTAATTATTGTTGTATTGGCTACATATTGATAAACCGTATCTCATTTATTTCTCACCTAATTTCTCTCTGTACTACCCTCTGAGTTGTTTTAAGTGCTTTGATTAATCATGCAGCCTTTGACTGTATTCTCCATTAGGATGACATTTATTAAATATTTATGTAGAATATTTTCTTCAGCACTGCTTGTCTGTTTGTATTTATGCTGAATGTTGTAACTTGTTTTTTCAGAAACTATAGTATTTTTTCCCACTGCAAAAGATAATTTTAAAGCTTTCTGGAGTTGGGGTTTAAGTCTTCAAAAAGGAAGTTTCAGGGGGGCGCTCGTGAGCAGTGACCCAAGATGGCCGCACATTAGTCGTGCTCCTCGCCTGCCAGACACATCGACCTATCCACTGGCTTCCAAGGGGGTACAGCACGCACCCACTATCCCCTCCCGGGTCACTTCCCAGATGGGGGAAAAAACAGGGGCCTCCCGCTCCTCCAGCGCTCAGCAGGCCACACCGGGGCCCATGGCCTACCGGCCGGTGGTCTCCCCTGCAGCTCCGGCCTCATGTTTCGCGGGAGACCTGGAACAGACACTGCGTCAGATGCTCCTCTGCTGCCCCCCTCTCTGGCCCTGATGCTGAACTCCTGGGCCGCGTCAAATCTATGTTGAAGACCGAACTATCCTCCGCTACTTACAGGCTGGCAGAGCGTCTTTCCAGGGAAATCAATGAGCTAGGAAACCACACGAATGACCTTAAGGATAAAATTGATGCCGCAGTCACAGTAATCGAAAATCATGAACAGGACCTGTACGATCTTAAGAAAGAATTGGCGGATACGTTGCTACGGCTTGAGGACTTTTAGAACCGTTCCCACCGTGGCAACCTACGCCTGCGGGGTATCCCAGAATCCGTCATGGATCTCACCTCCACCGCTACAGCTCTATTTCAGGAGCTGGTTTCCCATACACTGGCTCGAGTTGGACCGCATATAGGGCAGCACAGTGGCTAAATGGTTAGCACTTCCGCCTGGCAGTACTACGGTCGTTGGTTCAAATCCCAGCCACGGCACCACCTGCCTGGAGTTTGCATGTTCTCCCTGTGCCTGTGTGGGTTTCCTCCGAGTACTCCAGTTATCTCCCACACTCCAAAGACATGCTGGTAGGTTAATTGGATCCTGTCTAAATTGTCCCTAGTATGTGTATGAATGTATGTTTGTTGACGGCGCTATATAAGTACCTATAATAATAATAATACACTGGGCATTGGGATCAAAACGGCCGAAAGGACCCCTGAGAGACATTATCATCAAATTTACATACTTTCGCACTAAGGAAACTATCCTCATAGCGGCCAGGAATAAACCACAGTTCAGTTTCCAGTGGCATCGCTGCCAGCTTTTCTCTTATCTCTCCCAGATCACTCTTCAGAAACGCCCAGGTTCACCTCTGTCCTGGTGAATCGCCGAATCAAATATACGTGGGGCTTCCCCTTCCGTGTTACTTTCGACTACCAAGGCCAAAGCCACTCCATCATGTCAGGGCAGGAGAGGTGGAATGGGCAGGCAGACCTAATGGTAAGGTGACGCAGCGACTGACGACAGTCACTACTCACAGACCAGAGTCCCTCAGGGCGCGGAGTCTAAGCCCCAGGCTGCCCTTCACCAGGGCCCCTGATGGTGGGGATGGACTTGACACAGCCTGAGACCAGGTCGCGGCCCCCGAGTAAACCCAGCTGCGGTAACGACTGCCGCCAATGGCGTACAGCTGGTGGGAGCCAGATGGAAAACGTATAGCGTGGTCGGACAGGCCGGGTCGATAACAACGGAGCAAACAGTACAAGACGGTAGACAAGAATACTCAGGTCACGGGCCGGGTTCAGCAACGGGAGGTCAGGTAATGGCATAAAGCAGAGAATAGTCTTGTCCAAGCCGAGTCGGTTACCAGGAGAGCAACAAGAACAGAACAAGAGCTTGCTGCAAAGGAACATACAGGACACGAATGCAAAGAGCAACTGCAGACAGCAGGCTTAAATATGATCAGCCACACCCTTCTGGAGGAGGAGCCGCAGAGGCCTGAAAGCATAAAGGCTCCCACCATGCTTTGCAGGAACTTAAGATGGATGCCAGCATATGGAGCAACACAATCTCTGAGGAAAGGTAGGACCTTGACAGTACCTCCTCCTCAAGGACCCCTCCCCCTCCGCAGCTCCACAAACGGCTTCTGAGGAAATCGGGCCTGAAAAGCACGGAGGAGGGCAGGAGCATGAACATCCGAGGAAGGAACCCAGGAACACTCCTCGGGGCCATAACCACGCCAATGGACCATGAACTGCACCCGAACCCAGATAGGACGAGGCCGAGGCGGAGAGGCAGTAAAGCAATTACAGACCAGAGGCTTCAACAGGGATACATGGAAGACATTGGAGATACGCATCCCAGGAGGAAGAGCAAGGGCATAGGCAACCGGGTTCACCCTGCGGAGGATGCGGAAAGGACCAACAAAACAGGGAGCCAGTTTCGGTGTGGGCACCCGAAGATTGAGGTTGCAAGTGGACAACCACACCCGATCTCCGACCTGGTATAAAGGAGCGGGCAAACGTCTGTGATCAGCCTGGAGCTTCTGGCGCTGTGCTGAGTCCTTCAAGGACCTCTGGATCTGCCCCCACGAGGAACGCAGGGCAGCCAGATGGTTATCCACAACTGGAATGTCCTGTGGCGAGAACAACTCAGGCAATACAGCGCGTTGGAACCCATAGTTGGCCATGAAGGGGGACATCCCGGAGGAGGAGTTGACAGCTGAGTTCCTCGAAAACTCTTCCCATGGCAGGAGATCGACCCAATTGTCTTGATGGTCAGATATATAGCAGCGAAGAAATTGTTCCAGGGCCTGATTGGAACGCTCCCCATTGGACTGCGGGTGGTAGGCCGAAGAGAAGGAGAGTGTCAGGAATGGACTTGCCAATAATGGTGGGACTCACCTGCCTTGTGAGCTGCAGTACCAGGGCTGGCCAGCGGGTGCTCTCAGCAATCAGAGACTCACCCCTGCAGTCAGCCAAACACCTGAAGCTGATTGCAGGGGTTGTATTTAAGGAATGGCCAGACTCACAGTCAGGGCCTTGGTGCGTGTTTTTCCATGGGCCCCTGTATCTTGTATCCTGTGTTCCTGTTCCTGTTTCTGCCTGACTTGTTGCCGACCCTGCCTGATCCTGACCTCTGCTGACTTCTCCTGTTTGATCCCTGTCTTGTGACCCTGACCATTCTCTGCCTGACCCTCTGCACCGCGCTGCCCGTGAGTTACTGAACCCAGCTTGTGACCCCGACCACTCTCCCGCCTGTTCCTGGTACTCCGTTTGCCCATTTGCTACTGACCCGGCCTGCCTGACGACTCTTGCATTGTATGTGTCAGGGATCACGGCGTCCTGTCGGCCGGCGCACGCGCACTGGCGACGGCTCACGCCGGGACACAAGCACCAGGTCCCGGCGAGCCGCAGATGACGGGACGCCGCGCATGCGCAGTAGGAGCCGCAGGCGCGCCTCGGGCGGCCAATGACAGCCCGGGGGCGCGTCCTGGACGGCCAATGACACTGCAGGGCGCAATATTTAACTAGTTGCCGACCGCAGATAGCCGAATGACGGCTGCACTGCGGCCGGCCAGTTCTGGGTGGACGTCATATGACGTCCCCCCAGAACGCGCTCTCCTGCGCTCCCCAGGGGGCGCGCACCCGGCGATCTCTGTGATCGCTGTGTCCTATGGACACAGCTGATCACGAGATGTGGTAAAAGGCCAATCATACCGGCCTTTTACCTCGTGATCAGCGGTGTCCAATGACACGCTGATCACAGGGAAATGCAAGTGCCGGTTCTCGGCTGCACTTTCCTCACGCTGTCAGATCGTGAGGAAAGTACTGCCGAGAACCGGCAGTTGTCAGAGCGAGGATCGGCACCGATCATCAGGGCACTGATGATCAGTGCCCTGATGATCTGTGCCCAGCAGTGCCACCCACAAGTTCCGTCCACCTGTGCCCAGCAGTGCGCCCACTAGCTCCGCCCACCTGTGCCCAGCAGATCACCCACCTGTGCCCAGCAGTGCACCCACCTGTGCCCAGCAGTGCACCCACCTGTGCCACTCTGCAGTGTCACACACCTGTGCCCAGAAGTGCCACCTACCTGTGCCCAGAAGTGCCACCCACCTGTGCCCACCCACCTGTGCCCACCAGTGCCACCCACCTGTGCCCACCAGTGCCACCCACCTGTGCCCACCCACCAGTGCTGCCCACCAGTGCCACCCACCAGTGCAGCCCAGCAGTGCTGCCAGTCAGTGCCACCAGTCAGTGCCCAGCGGTTGTGCCAGTAAGTTCCGCCAGTCAGTGCCCAGCAGTGATGCCAGTCAGTGCCGTCTATCAGTACCCATCATCAGTGTCACCTATCAGTGCCGCCTATCAGTGCTGCACATTAGTGCCGCCTATCCGTGACACCTCATTAGTGCTGCCTATCAGTGCCGCCTATCCGTGCCACCTCATTAGTACTGCCTATCAGTGCCCTTTAGTGCTGCCTATCAGTGCCCATCAGTGCCGCCTATCAGTGCCCATCAGTGCTGCCTCATCAACGCACATCAGTGAAGGAGAAAAATTACCTGTTTGAAAAATTTTATAATAGAAACAAAGAAACTTTTTTTTTTTTTTCAAATTTTTTGCACTTTTTTAATTTATAGCGCAAAAAGTAAAGTGCCCAGTGGCGATTAAATACCACCAAAAGAAAGCTCCATTTGTGAGAAAAAAATGATCAAAATTTCATATGGGTACAATGTTGCATGACCGCGCAATTGTCAATCAAAGTGTGGCAGCGCTGAAAGCTGAAAATTGGCCTGGTAAATAAGGGGGTATAAGTGCCTGGTAGGCAGGTGGTTAAAGATGCCCTGCACTGTCACTAATCGCCGCAAGGTCTATCTGTGATCCTGAGTTCCTGTACCTGCATTTGACCCTGATTGACCCTTACTACGCTGCCTTCTCCTGTGCTTTGACCCGGATTGTCCTGACTACGCTGCCTTCTCCTGCATTTGACTTGGATTGCCCTGACTACTCTGCCTTCTCCACTCCTGATCCTCGGCTTGTCTGACCTATCTGCGGACTGACTTATCCTGCTGACCCTGCGTGTGACCTGACTACTCTTTGCTTGCCGATTCTGTACCTCGCTTACCCCACGGGACCGCTGCTCGTGACCCATTCTGCTAGGTCCCGCCGTCCTCCTCACATCTGGCTCTCCCGGTACCTATACCTCCCCGGAGGTTGCCTCTGCCACTGGTAGGCCTGCTCGGAGGTCGTGACCTGGCCCTGGTCTGTTACAAGTCCATCCCCACCATCAGGGGCCCTGGTGAAAGCACAGACCGGGACTTAGATTCCACGCTTTGGGTAGGTCTGTCCAGTGGACTGCCAGAGGCACCACCTGGCGGATCATAACAGTATGTATTGTTATCTGTAGGTGGTTTGGTTTGGTTTGTTTGCACTGTGTTTATGTTTAGTTTTGCACTGCGTTTTGTATTGTTAGTCTTAATAAATCATATTGTTTATACCATATCTGAAGCCTGCGTTTCCCTGTGTCAGTCCACACACATCTGGTCATACCCGGAGGCCTGACATTAAGCTTGATACCCAACTGGGAGCAGAAGGCGCGCCAGAACCTGGACACAAACTGGCTCCCACAGTCCGAAACAATCACCTTGGGCAACCCATGCAAAAGATCTCCCTGGCGAAAACCGTAGCCAGTTCTCGCGCAGTCGGCAATTTCTTGAACGGAACACAATGGCACATCTTGGAAAAACGATCAATCTCCATAAGAATGACCGTATGGCCTTGAGACGCCGGGAGGTCCACAATAAAATCCATGCCTAGGTGTGACCAGGGACGCTCCCCATTGGGAATGGGTTGCAGAAGACCCAATGGAAGATGCCGAAGAGATTTATTCTGGGCACAGACCGAACATGCCGCTACATACGAGGCGATGTCGGAATGGAGAGATGGCCACCAGAATGACGACCCAGGACAACTGGTTCCTACCTGGATGGCCGGCAGCCTTGGAATTATGGTAGGCACGTAGCAAGCGGGTGCGCAATCCCTCAGGTACGAAACATCTTCCAGCCGGTCTCTCAGGAGGAGCATCAGTTTGAGCCGCCAAAATCTGCTCCTCAAGGGTCAGATCTGAGAGAGGCTTGGCCAGCGTGGAGAAGTTCCTGATAAACATCCGATAATAGTTGGCGAGTCCTAAAAAGCGCTGAATGGACCGAAGACCACTGGGACGAGGCCACTGCAGAACCACCGAAACCTTCTCAGGGTCCATGGAAAAACCCACCGCAGAAATGATGTAGCCCAAAAAGGCAACCTGGGATCAGTGAAATTCACACTTCTCGAGCTTACAGAAAAGCTTGTTCTCACGCAACCGTTGCAGCACCCGCTTAACATCCTGGATATGAGACTTCATAGACGCAGAGTAAACCAGGATGTCGTCCAAGTAAACCACCACGCACTGCTGCAACAAGTCACGAAAGACATCATTAATGAACTGCTGAAAGACCACGGGCGCATTACACAACCCGAAGGGCATAACCAGGTATTCATAGTGACCAGTTCTGGTGTTGAACGCGGTCTTCCACTCATCACCCTCCTTGATCCGTACGAGGTTGTACGCCGCCCCAAGATCAAGCTTAGTAAAGACCGTTGCTCCCTTGAGGCAGTCAAACAACTCAGTAATCAACGGAATTGGATAAGCATTCTTAATCGTGATTCGATTGAGGCCCCTAAAATCAATGCAAGGTCTCAACTCTCCGCCCTTCTTTTTCATGACAAAAAACCCCGCTCCTGCTGGAGAAGTAGACTTGCGAATGTGCTCCTGGGAAAGCGCATCCACAACGTACTCCTCCATGGCCTGATTCTCTGCAACCGAAAGAGGATACGCCCTGCCATGGAGGAGTGGCACCGGGTTGTAAGGCTATGGCACAATCGTACGGACGATGAGGAGGCAGAGCACCGGCGCGCACCTTGTCAAACACGTCCAGGTACTCCCCATATTAAGTGGGCAACACAAAATCTGAGGAGGCGCACAACATTTTAACAGGTCCACGGATACAACCAGCCCCACACTGTGGCGACCATGAGAGAATCTCGGCCGACCGCCAATCAAAGGTCGGATTGTGCTTCTGAAGCCAGGGATAGCTCAAAACCACGGAGTAGTGCAGGGAAGAAAATACCTGGAAACAGGCCATCTCCCTGTGAACAGCCCCAACAGCTACTTCAACCGGCAGGGTCTCATGGGTAACCTCCGACGGTTGCAGGGGCCTGCCATCTATCGCCTCGAGGACCAATGGAGTAACTCGAGCCTGCAGAGGAATGGAGTACTGGGCAGCAAACGCACTGTCCATAAACAACCCGCCAGCACCAGAGTCTACCAACGACTGGGCCGTCACCGAGCCTCCCGCCCAGGAGAGGACAACGGTGATTAGTGGTTTATCTTTACGGGAAATCGGGGATGAGGAAACTCCACCCAAGATCTGCCCCCGACAGGATCTTAGGTGCGAGCGTTTCCTGGACGGCCCGGACAGGACTGCCGAAAATGCCCACCGAGACCACAGTACAGGCAGCAACCCTCCCGACGCCGAGAGACCCTCTCCCCCTCGGAAAGGCGAGCAAATCCCAGCTGCATGGGCTCACTACCAGACAAGCCATCCCCAGGAGGCATGGGAGGAGAGGGAGGCACGGGTGGGACAGAAAACGTAGGCACCAATCGGTTAGGAGGCCTCCGCAGATGCTCCTTAAATGAAGGCCCCTCTCTGAGCCTGGTGTCAATCAAGATTAGGAAGGAAATGAGTGCCTCTAGCTCCACAGGCAGTTCTTTGGCTGCGATCTCATCCTTCAACGCATCTGAGAGACCATGAGAGAAAGCAGGCACCAGAGCCTCATTGTTTCAACCCACCTCTGCCGCCAGGGTACGAAATTCTATGGCGTATTTGACAACGGTTCGTGAACCCTGATGCATGGACATGAGCAGCTTGGCAGCAGAGGCGGAGCGAGCAGGCACTTCAAATACCGTGCGGAAGGAGGCAACGAAACGGGCAAACTCGTGGATCACCGGGTCATTCCTCTCCCATAAAGGATTAGCCCAGGCCAAGGCCTTATCTGAGAGTAGCGAGATTAGGAAACCCAGCTTTGACCTCTCTGTAGGGAAAGTGTGGGGTATTAACTTAAAGTAAATGCCCACTTGGTTAAGGAAACCACGACACTGACTCGGCTCACCACCAAAGCACTGGGGAAGAGGGGCAGAACCAGTCATACCTCTGGGCACTGTGGGTTCAGCAACAGATGCGGAGGTGGGTGCAACCACCGGAGCAGCAGTCGGAGCGTCCACTGGAGTAACCACCGACCTAATAGCCCCAGGAGTAAGGTGCACTGGGCGTGCCAGCAGAGCCTGCAACGCCTGAGCGAACTGATCCAGCAAGAGATCCTGTTGATCAAGTCTGGCGAGTAACATAGGGAGCGAAGACGTACCTGCACCGTCAGGATTCATGGCATTCGTGTAATGTCAGGGCAGGAGCGGTGGAATGGGCAGGCAGGCCTAATGGTAAGGTCACGCAGCGACTGACGACAGTCACTACTCACAGACCAGAGTCCCTCAGGGCGCAGAGTCTAAGCCCCAGGCTGCCCTTCACCAGGGCCCCTGATGGTGGGGATGGACTTGACGCAGCCTGAGACCAGGTCGCGGCCCCCAAGTAACCCCAGCTGCAGTAACGACTGCCGCCAATGGCGTACAGCTGGTGGGAGCCAGATGAAAAATGTATAGCGTGGTCAGACAGGCTGGGTCCATAACAACGGAGCAAACATTACAAGACGGTAATAAATATACAGAAATCCCCCTGCGCTCCACAGAACCTAGTGAGTTAGCTGCTATCACCTAATTCTCTATACCGCAAGATATGTAAAACAAAAATAATATAAGTGGTGAAGCGCTCAACTTAAATAATCAAAAACTAGTGCAATATCCCCATATATAAATATTACATCCCTAGTGGTATAATGATACCCAAATGATAACTCTTAAGCTATGCAGATATACAAATAATAATAATATAAATAATAATGAATGAAAAACTAGTGCAATATCTTCATATATACATAATATATCCCTGGTGATATAGTGATAAACAACTAATATCTCTTAGACTGTGCAAAAGTGATACTAAAATACAATTAATACCAATTTACATGAAATATTAATTACAATAAATTAAATAGTGATGCCACACTGTGCAAAATTATAGAAAAGTGTTCAAATAATGTCACTCCATGCTACAATAGTGCTCTTCGTGAAAATCTTGACGTGACTCCCCTTAATAGCAGAAATGCCCCCTCACCTTCCACATTCGACCCTTGCGGGTCACAGAGCTTTTTATATATATATCTCTGCCAGATATTAATCTCCTCCATTGCCTCCACCGACCTTGATCCTCCTCCAGGCAGTAAGTAACACTCCAATTACTCCCCTCATACAACGAATTCTGCCAGATAATATCCTCCTCCACTGCCACCACCGACCAAGATCCTCCTCCAGGCAGTAAGTAATACTCCAATACCCCTCACACAATGGACTCAGACACAGAGCGCATATGGAAAACAAAAACAAACCTCCATAGTGCAACACTGTTTAATGAACTAGAATGATACAGTGAAACATTACACTCACATGTCCTCAAAAACCGAGAAGCAGTTTCCCATATGCTATGGGTGTATACAGGTGTCCAAAGATGGCGTCCAAACCCGGAACCGGAAGTACGTCACCCCTACGTCGACGCGTTGCGCCACGATCACGTGGCTTCTTCAGGATCCTGGTAAAGGAAAGGTAGGACCTTGACACATCACCACTCCAGAGGAAGCTATTCTATTCTGGAATCTTTACACCTCATTCCTCTGGGAGGCAATGTGCGGAGCCCGACGCACCCATCTGGATATCCGGAGGCCACTTCTCAACTTGGACGCCTCTGGGAGAAGGCATCGAGCCGAAAGAGGTCCCTTCCTCAGACCCAGTCCTACGTGCTCCTCACTGGGCTGAAGCCGTGAGCAGGACTTCCACATTGGAACATGTTGGAGGGACCGTGAGTCAGCGGGCAGTTCTACAGTGATTTTTTTTTCTATATTTATGCCCTGCTTGGCCAGCCCCCCCTACTTTTTCCCCGGATGGGGATCTATTTTTGGAACAGGCCTTAGCTGTGCTCAGGCCTTCGTCTGTTGGGGTTCCATCTCCTGGGCGGGTTTGCCTGTGACAGAGGGTTGATCTTGTCATTAGTCGTTTCTGTTCGACTACACCTGGGCATGGGCCCTTCACACTGTCTAGAGCAGGCAGAGTCCCCCCTGGCTTGTAAGAGGCCTACTCTCCCTACTTGAACTGGATGTTTGTGACTTTATGTTCTTGGAATTGGTGTTGCCCCGGGGTTGGTGTGGGTGGGGCTGGCTCATGGGTCCCTCAGGTAGCTAGTTGTCTCATTTGACATTTTGTGTTTTATGTTTGATGCATTTTGCCCCCTAGGTGCCTATGTTGATGTATGCATTACCAGCCATGTGTCCGGTGGTGGAGCCACGCTCAACTGGTAGGTGCAGTTCACCATGGGTGTGTTACCGTTTTCTCATTGTACATGTTCTTTTTCTCTTCACCTTCTTCCAGTCTTTTCTTTTTTGGTTTTTCTGTTCATTTCTTTTTCAGGGTTTTGGGACGTCTTGGACCGCCCGCCCTCTGGAGTGGAATTTGTTGGCCGACCTCTGCTCTTGCTGGGGAGCAGTTCCCCCCTGCCCCGCCATGGCTTCACCCACTCTGAAAATACACTCACAAAATATACTTGGCTTCAACTCGCCTCTTAAGCGGTACAAGGTTTTCCACCATCTTAAATCACAACAGATTTACATGGTTTGCTTACAGGAGACCAAATTTGCTCAGTCCTCCACCCCACGGTATCTTTCGCCTCATCCCACTTTTTATATGGCCTCAGCTCCTGAGAAAAGTCAGGGAATTTTGATAACCTTCAGATGCAATCTCCCCTTCACCTGTGTTAGGAACATAGTGGACCCCACGGGTAGGTACTTACTCCTGCAGGGCACCATGTTGGACCAAAAGGCCCCCCAATTGATTTCAGCACAGATTTTTCTTGCATCTCTACACAATTATTTCTCAACACTCCAAGGGCCTTCTTCTCCTCTTAGGCGATTCCAATGTTGCCCTAGATTGTGCCTTAGATTCTGCCTTAGATAGGCACTATGCCCTAGGGGTGACCCCTTTTCAGACCCATTCAGTGCAGGAGGCGCGTATGCGCTCCCTCCTACAGTCTGCAGGGCTGGCAGATGTTTGCAGGGAACTTCACCCAACTACGCTTGACTTTACCTTCTACTCAAACCCACATAACAGTTTCTGCAGAATCGACCACGTATTTATGTGTGTTCATCAGCTTCCTTTGGTCAGGAGGATATTTATTCCTTCCTCGCCCTGGTTTGAGCATGACCCCCTGGTCCTGCTTCTTGAACTTTCGGATACGGTGTGGTGCCCTTCTCACTGGCGCATCAATGAATCCCTGTTGACTACTCAGGCTATTTGCCAGCAAATCCAATCCTTCACAGACAATTTAGGCACTTTCTCTTCGGCAGTGCCCCTGTGGGAGGCACATAAAGCCACGGTGTGGGGCCACAATATACAGTTGGCTGAGATTCGGAAATGGGTCACCTTTCCGACCTCCACTCTCTTCTAGCCACTGCTGATGCTCGCTGGAAGATGCACCCGTCCGCTGCCCACAGACGGGCACAAGACGTTCTGTCTGTGGAACTGGATTTGCTTGCTTCCTAGGAAGCTGAACGGGCCTTGTGTTGCACCAAACATAAAATCTACACCTGTACAAACAAACCGGGCCCGACACTGGCCAAAAAGCTCAGTTCTGTGATGCAACCTTACAATCTGGTCCAATTGTGGCTACCCGCAGGGGGTTGCACTTTGAACCCGCAGCAGATCATCTCGCGTTTTGCCAACTGGACCCTTTCCCTTTGGACCCAGGCAAAATTTTTTTTACAGGATTTGAAGATCCCAGTACTATCTGAAGCAGTGCGGGCAGCCCTTAATGCTGGTATAACTGAAGCAGAAGTGCTCCAAGCTATTAAAACCTTGTGTTCCACCATGGCTCCGGGCCCTGATGGCTTTTTGGGCCTGTACTACAAGAAATTTGCAACCCTGCTGGTGCCCTACCTTGCTGGCTGCTTCTATGATCTACGACAAGGCTCCCTGCCCCCTCCTGATGTGCTCAGGGCCCATATCTCGATGATTCCTAAAACAGTGGAAGCTGCGCTGGAACCGAAGGCCTTCCGGCCTATCTCTCTTCTTAATGAGGACCTGAAAATTCTGGGCAAGATTCTCAGTCTTCATATCAACAAATATCTGCGTAGTCTGGTCCATAGAGACCGGGTGGGATCCCTGAATATGCATCCCTGAATAGGAGTCTGGCTCATTCTTCTCTTTCATATGTTGTTCAATGGGATTGGGACCTGTCGGCGGTCGTGGATTTGGAGGACTGGAATAGGGACAGGTCTTTTGTGGCTAAATGCTCATTTAATATGGCCATGTTGGAGGCAGCATACGAGGTGCTGTTTCATTGTTGCTGGGTCCCAGCCTGGATTGCCTGGGTGAACCCATCCTATAGTTCGGGGTTGTGGTCATCATGGGGATATGTTACATGTATGGTGGTCATGCCCAAAATTAATTTGTTTTTGGTCTCCTGTATTTGGCGTTCTCTATACACTATTCCACTTTTCTATAAGCAGGGAGGCCCTGCTCCATTGCCCCATACCGGGTTTGCTTGCTCACCAGCAGAAGTTGGCCTCTTATTTGTTTTTGTCAGCTACAAGAATGATTGCTCAGGTCTGGAGGAGTATGTCTGTCTTGCTTCAGGAGGTGCGGGATCGTATGACAGCTCTAATGCTCAATGAACAGATGTTGAGTATCCGCAATAATTCCCAACGTAAATTTCTAAAAGTTTGGGAGCCATGGCTGAAGTATGCTTTTCCAACGATCCCCCGGCCAGCCTGGGCCTATGCTGATGGTCGGTCCTGGCGCTTCCGAACCCGATTCTGTTTTTGTCTTCTCTTCATTTTCCCTCCCTCTTTTCTTTTCCGATTATGTCTGGTCTCTGTGAGGCAGTCTATACCGGCCCTCGGTTTTTTTATTCACTGTTGGTGTTTATTTAGCTATTTTTAGCTTATGTGCCATTGCTAGCCCCTGCGTGGGCATGCCTTATGCCTATGTTTTCTATATGTTTAAAAGTTAATAAAAACTATTGAAATACAAAAATGAATTTTCAGGATATTTTACAATTATAACTCAAAATGTGCACTTACAAATATATACTTATGCAGTAGCTATCTTTTGAGATATGCCAGCAATATGTGTGAAAAGCATGAAGCCAAAAAAATAATTTGTAATAGCACTTTCTGATCCCATGGTAACAAACATGTCACAATCTAAGGCCATCACTGGCTAAACACAACTGTCTCCTCTATTAGTTTGCAAGAGTCATTCCATATCCATTTTAGCATTATATAGACTCTGAAACAGTGTTTATGCGTATGTATTTTGTGTACATACATACTGTATACTGTATACACTATATTGCCAACAGTATTGGGACATCTGCCTTTACACGCACATGAACTTTAATAGCATCCCAGTTTTAGTCCATAGGGTTCAATATTGAGTTGGCCCACTCTTTGCATGGATGAGCACCTCAAACCCACTCATATATGTCTTTATGGACCTTGCTTTGTGCACTAGTGTGCAGTCATGTTGGAACAGGAAAGGGCCATCCCCAAACTTCCCATAAAAGTTGGGAGCATGTTGGGAGCATGAAATTGTCCAAAATGTCTTGGCATGCTGACGTCTTAAGAGTTTTCTTCACTGGAACTAAGGGCCAAGCCCAGCCCCTGAAAAACAACCCCACACTATAATCCACCCTCCACCAAACTTTACACTTGGCACAATGCAGTCAGACAAGTACCATTCTCTTGGCAACCACTAAACACAGACACATTCATCAGATTGCCAGACAGAGAAGCGTGATTCGTCACTCCAGGGAATGCGTCTCCGCTGTTCTAGAGTCCAGTGGTGGCGTGCTTTACACCACTATCTGATACTTTGCATTGCACTTGGTGATGTAAGGTTTGGATACAACTGCTCACTAATATTCCTCCAATCCCCTCTCCTAGCACAATTAACCCCGTGTTCTCTTTCCTAGCACAAATTCCCCCCAAATCCCACCTCCTAGCACAACCCCCCAACCCCCCCACCTAGCACAAATCCCTCCCCCCAATCCTCCCTTCTAGCACAACCCCCCCATCTCCTATCCTAGGATTAATTTCCTTCCAATCCTCCACCTAGCAAATTTCCCCCCAATCCCACCTCATAGCACAAATCCCCCTAAATCCCTCCTTCTAGCACAACCCCCCTCCAAAATCACTAACACAAATCCCCCCAATCCCCTCTCCTAGCACAATCCCACCCCCAATCTCCTCTCCTAGCACAAATCCCCCTCCCAGCACCAATCATCTTCCTTCAATCCCCCTACCTAGGACAAATTCCTCCAAATCCCTTTTCTAACTAAAATCCCTCCAAATTACCCTTCCCAGCATAAAATTCTCCCACTTTACCCAAATCTGGGGGGACGTAGCCCACCCCAGCACCTCCCTAGATCCAGCCAGGGTGGAGAGTAGGGAAATCAGCAGCCATGGTTGCACAATAGGTGGCAGTGCACCCTAGTTCGCCTAGTGATAGCTCTGGCCCTGCCCAGGACATATGGTTAGCACAGGCTACATCGAGGCAAACAGACATCCCTTTAATTACCACATCAGCAGGAGTGTACATTGCCATACCCATTACCAGGTTGCTGATTTGAGTGGTTGTGAGAGGCGAGTAAACATCTCTAGCTGACGATGAAATTGAGGCTAATGTATAATTTTAGGTCCTGAGCCCTGGAGACATCTTGAACAAAACGAATTTAGGCTATGGTGCAAATAGTAACCAGGATTTTACAGCATCTTCACAATATGAATAGGAGAGCCACCATGTATACAGTTGAACCATATGCAAATTTTAAACATAAAAGTGCAGGTATTGGCTTCCTTTTCTGTGATCCCTGATGCCACGCCACTGTTAAAAGTACAGCATGGAGGATTATAGGTGCCAGAATACCTTTTCAACCATTGTAATATTACCTATTTTGCCAAGGAAACATACATTTTTATATACTGTATTGTATATCTTGTGTTCACTATACTTAGTTTACACTCACTGGCTACTTTATTAGGTACACCTTGCTAGTGCCAAGAAAATATCCCCCACACCATTATTATTATTATTATTATACAGGATTTATATAGCGCCAGCAGTTTGTGCAGCACTTTACAATATAAAGAGAGACAGTAAAATTAAAATACATTTCAGTACAGAAGGAATAGGAGGGCCCGGCTCGTGGAGCTTACAATCTAAAGGAAGGGGGAGGTGGTACAAAAGATGATAGCTGCAGGGGATGATCTGATGGAGGTGGCTCAAGTACAGTTCATAGGTGGAGGTGGCATAGGCTTCCCTGAATAAGTGAGTTTTCAAAGATCGCCTAAAGGCAGACAGGCTGGGGCCTGACCAGACATACTGCGATTGGGAGTTCCAGAGGATGAGAGAGGCTCTGGAGAAGTCCTGGAGGCAAGCGTGGGAGGAGGTGACGAGGGAGCTAGAGAGCAAGATGTCTTGGGAGGAGCGAAGCGGGCGATTTGGACGATATCTGCGAATGAGGTTGGTGATGTAGCTAGGGGCAGTCTTGTGGATGGCTTTGTATGTTGTGGTTAGTATTTTGAATTTTATACGTTGGGTTAGTGGAAGCCAATGAAGGGATTGGCAGGAAGGGGCAGCAGTCGCTGATCAGTTGGTAAGGTGTATGAGTCTAGCAGCAGCATTCATAATAGACTGAAGGGGGGATAACCTGTGTAACAGTAGACCAGTGAGGAGGGAGTTGCAGTAATCAAGGCGGGATATGACCAAGGTGTGGATAAGTTGCTTTGTGGCGTCATTGGTCAAAAAGGGGCAGATTTTGGAAATGTTGCGGAGGTTGAGGCAGCAGGATTTAGCCAGTGATTGGATGTGGGGCCCGAAGGAGTGGTCAGAATCTAGGATTACGCCATGCAACCTGGCATGAGGGAAAGGACCAATGGTTGTGCTGTTGATCTTAATGGTAAAGTCATGAGTGGGGGATCGGGGAGGAGGAAATATTAAAAACTCGGTTTTGGAACGATTGAGATTGAAGGAGTGGTGTGACATCTATACTGATATGTCGGATAGTAGATTTATGATATGTGAGGAGATTGAGGAGGTGAGCTGGTAAGTGGAGAAATAGATCTGGGTTTCATCAGCATAGAGGTGATATTGAAAGCCATGGGAGGTTATCAATTGGCCCAGGGAGGAGGTGTAGAGAGAGAAAAAGAGGGGCTCAAGGACAGAGCCTTGGGGTACCCCAACGGAAAGAGGAAGAGGAGTGGAGGAGTTGTTGTATGTGACACTGAAAGTGTGCTCAGAAAGGTAAGAGGAGAACCAGGAGAGAGCAGAGTCACGGATGTCAATGGAGTGGAGTTTACTGAGGAGGAGCGGGTGGTTGATTGTGTCAAAGGCAGTGGAAAAGTCTAGGAGTATGAGTATGGAGTAATGGCCATTGGTTTTAGCAGTTAGTAGGCCGTTAGTAAGTTTTAGTAGAGCAATTTTAGTGGAATGTTGTAGGCGGAAGCCAGACTGTATAGTATCAAGAAGGTTGTTGTCGGTGAGATAGCAATTCATACGGTTGTGAACAAGGCGCTCAAGAAGCTTGGAGGCAACTTGGAGCAGGGAGAAGGGTCTTAAGTTATTCAAACAGGTGGGGTCCAGTGAGGGCTTTTTAAGTATGGGGGTAACCAGTCCATGTTTGAGCAGGGAGGGAAAGGTGCCCGTGGAGAGTGAGAGGTTGAAGATGTGGGTTGAAGAGTTTAGGATAGAGCAGGAAGGAGGATGCAATAATCGTGAGGGGACAGGGGACTGGGTCCAGGGGACAGGTGGTGAAGTGAGCCTCGGAAAGGAGTTCGGTAACTTCCTCGGTGGTAACAGGGTCAAAGGAGGAGAGTATTGAGCATGGCATTGGGCCTGGTATGTTGGTTGGAGGAGGAAGCTTGACACTGGAGATCTCATCACGAATTGTGTCGATCTTGTTTTTGAAATGACTGGCAATCTCCTGTGCAGTTAGTAAGTGTTTGGGTTGAGGCAGTGGGGGATGGAGTAAGTAATTAAGGGTAGAAAAGAGTTGATGACAATTAGATGTAAGGGTTTTGATGAGAGTGTTGTAGTAGGTTTGTTTAGTAGCATGAAGACCAGAGTTTTATTTGAGGAGGGCTGATTTGTAGAGGGTAAGGTCTTGCAGGGATTTAATTTAACGCCATGCTCGCTCAAGAGCTAGCATTACACCACCACCACCAGCCTGAACTGGGGATGGATGGATCCATGCTTTCATGTTGTTTACACTAAATTCTGACCCTACCATCTGAATGTCGCAGCAACCAGTCTGCCCATTCTCCTTTGACCTCAGACATCAACAAGGCATTTTCATCCACACAACTGCAGCTCACTAGATATTTTCTGTGTGCATGAAAATCCCAGTAGATCAGCAGTTTTTGAAATACCCAGACATGTACCAACTACCATGCCATGTTCAAAGTCACTTAAATCCCCTTTCTTCCCCATTCTGATGCTCTGTTTGGAACCCCCCCCCCCCCCAGGCCAAGTACTCCGATAGCAAGCCGCCTGCCCTGGGGGCACTCATGCATTCTTGCTCCTGAGCCCTGCTCTGTGTGTCCATAAGACACACAGAATGGGGCTCAGCGCTGCCAAAGAAGAGCAAGAAAGCTGAGCTAAAAGATTGGGTAACCACATGTCCCACTGTTGTGGCTGTCCTCATTGCACAACTTAATGATACATGTTAAAAACTGCAAGAGTTGGTGGGGAGTAAAGTATTAAGATTTTGAGCCACTTTAAAAGCACAGTTGCAATTCCTTTTCTTTCACAATCCTGCACATGGCCCTGTTCCCAGAGTAATATTAGTAATCACCTGTGTAGAAGAAATTGTATCTATGTAAAAAATCCCAAAAGGTAATTGCATCGCATATAGAAATGGAGTGAAGGAACAAACAGATAAAATCGAAATTAGTAATGAAATGTAACATAAATTATAAAATGGCAGTCATTTGCAGGACAAATCCAATGGTTAGCCATGATTATTTTTAAGAACATTAACTACCTCATTTGTGGGAAAGGTCTGGCCCAATGTTAACTAATATGATCCAAGTTTTTACCACCAAGAAAAACTTACACCAAAAAGAGCTCAAACTGTAAATGTTCACACTGCACAGCTGAAACCCGGTGTAACGCAACAGATTTTGTTTCTTTGAGATTTTAAACACACACCTAACCATTGAAGAATGAAATAAAGAAGTAAACTGGCCTTGTGTTCCAGAGTTTCAACCAAAAACCTTCATAAACTAATCTGTCCCTCAGACTGTAGCGGAGGAGAAGATTTAGACAAATACCCCAGGTGCATAGCCTGCCTCATTAAACGTCTGACTAACAAAGAATTTGTTTACGCAATTGGAAAACTTTGTAATACTACAAATAACTCTTGGAAAACAATGCATCATGGGTCATTTCATTTGTATGTGTTGTTGTTTTTTAAAATAACTTTGTTCATTTTAAGAAGTGCATGTGCAATCTGTGAACATTTCAGAAAGAATGTGTGTTTAATTACTGCACTGAGTTTTTGTTACAGTAATTGAAGCATGCATTGTTTTGTTCACAGCTTAACTCCAAGTATCTGAAAGACTTTGCAATGTTCCTAAATTAGCCTATGGCCAAAACGAAAATTACATACATTATATATTTATTACAGCAATTTTTGTTTTCCTAACTGCAACACTGTTGTATTACATGTTTATTCTGCCAGTATTATTTTTCCACTTCCTGTAATAGGGTGAAAATGTTCCTGCAGTGAAATTGCGCATCAGCATTAACATAAACAGGGTAGATTTATATATATTTATGGACTGGATAAAATTTTAGGATGAGTTCAGTGTTAGCTCTGAATGTCAGTTTGGGCCAAATGTTGGCTGTTCAGACATTCGTCTAGACACAAAGGGGTTGATTTACTAAAACTGGATAGTTCAAACTCTGGTGCAGCTGTGCATTATAGCCAATCAGCTTCTAGCTTCAGCTTGTTCAATTAAGATGTGACTAACAATGTCAGGGTCCTGTCCATGGCAGAAGTTCTGGAAGATCTGGCATTTCTGCCAGTACTCTGCATGGCCGCAGAAGCACACATCAGCCTCAGTTTGGTGCCAGATGGCCTTTATAAGGAGGCTTATCACTTCCTCAAGTTGCTGGATGATCTCTAGCTCCCAGTGCCCTGTTCCTGTGGATCTGACCTGTGATTTCCTGTTACGGACTCGGATTGCTCCTGGAACTGTCTACTCTGCTTTACCCCTGATCTAACCTCGGCTTGGCTTATGGATACTCTCTCTCTCGCTCCTCTGTGTATGACCTCGACTATCCCATATGATTACGTCTGCTCTGATTCCCACCTGGTACCTGACCTTGGCTTAAACCAACTACCCAGTAAACATCTAAATCCCGTAAGGGCTTGCATACCACACACAGGCTCCTCCTGTTTGCAGACCTATCTCCGTGCACCAGCTGTGCTTCTGAGTGGACCACCAACCAGCACTCCTACAGGCGACCTGTGCAACTTTGGGCCTGACTCCCACTGTCCCACTCTCAGAGAAGTCCAGAACTTAGCTGCAAGGGAAGCCCTCTCTCCATTGGCTTCCATCACCAGGTACGTGATAAACAACCTGGAAGCTGATTAGTTTCTATGCAGAGCTGCACCAGCTTTTGCACCCCCCCAAAATGTTTAGTGCATTCAGCTTGGAAAAACGTGACAGCTTATGGTTGTCAAAGGTTGCTAAGGGATATAGCTGCTGCATTCTCAACAACTACTGATGTCACCTGGCCTATTCACTAACATGGGCAGGAATCGCCGACCACATAAGCAAATGAGCAAGGAAAGGAGTGAGTCACACCACTGCCTAAATATCGCCACATGGCCATATTTGGTAACTGCTATCAATGGTTGTTTGCAGCTGCCACATCCTTATAAACTACTGATGTCACCCGACCCATTCACTCACACGGCCAAGAATGCCTAGCCCCATAAGCAAATGGGCAGTGAATGGAGCTGATTACATCATTGTCTAAATATGGCCACATGGCCATATTTGGGTAATGCTGTCAAAAGCTGTTAAGGAAGCAGAGGCTGCTTGCAGCAGCTGCATCCTTATCAAGCACTGAAGTCACCCAGCCCATTCACTTACATGGCCGGGAATGTAAGCCAATGAGGGGGGAAAGAAGCCTTACATCATTCCCTAAATATGGCCCCAAGGCCATATTGCCACGTGACCATATTATAATTCATACCAGACTCAAAGGGCCTGGTATGCATTTTAAGAGGGGGGGGGACTCTATGTGCTTTTATTTTGTTCATGCTGAAGCATGTGCTACAGCATAAAAATATGTTTACAAAGGAAACAAATGAAAAAAAATACTGTGGTTTTTTTTTTAACCTCTTGGCACCGGCCGAATGCAAATGTGCGGCCTCCCAGCATCTGGGCCTAGACGCCGAGTGGCTGCATATTTGCGTTCTATAAAAAAAAAAATGTGCTGAGAGCGCACGCCCTGCGTGCTCCAAGCACACATGTCCGGCACTCACGGAAAGGTCCCGATCTCCTCTTTCGATCAGGACCTTTCCCGATCATGTGACTGCCGTGACGGCGTGACGGCGTGTCACGGTGGGCACATGACCTTAAACCCTACCCCGCCTCCCGGCTTCTGAAACCCTTTAAGAGCCGGGAGGCGCCAGCGCCAAGGGGTTAAACAGCCCTCCAAAATTGCCCCAAGAAAACATGAGGGGGGTCCGTGTGCTGCTGTTTTTAACCACTTGAAGACCAGGCCTTTTCTGACATTTTTTCTTTACCTGTAAAAATCTGTATTTTTTGCTAGAAAATTGCACACCCCTAAACATTATACAGTATTTCAAAAATAAAAGTACAAATGCGGCGCTATATAGTATTAACAGTGTACAAATGGTATCTCACAGTAACAAAACTTATTGGATATAGTTCATGCGGAGTAATGTGACTGTGGTGACACAGTGAGCAATGATTAACTTTCGTGACTGCTGTGGCTGTGGCGCTATATAGTATTAACAGTATGCAAATGGTATCTCACAGTAACAAAACTTATTGGATATAGTTGATGCGGAGTAATGTGACTGTGGTGACACAGTGAGCAATGATTAACTTTCGTGACTGCTGTGGCTGGAAACGATGAGCATACTATGCACCGACCAGATAGTATTACACAGTAACGTAAACTTGTAGGATATAGTTCATGCAAAGTAATGTTACTGTGGTGACACAATGAACAACGGATAACTTTCGTGACTGCTGTGGCTGGAAACAATGAGCATACTATGCACTAACCAGATAGCACAGATAAATGTGCGTTGGAGTATATAAGACCTACTCCTTGGTACTCTGGGGGTGGGAACTCAGCATGCGGATGTGATCATCAGGTGGGGGTGCTTCACCAGCTGTCATCTATCCAGAGCAGGTTTCCACATCTCAGGTTAACTGTGTCCAGCAGTACAATTTCCAGCCATCAGGGGCATCATGCATTCAGATGGGAACCAAGAAAGGATCCTTCAGGATAAGGACTCTCAGTGCCAAAAAATGAGCCCAGAGAGAAAAGAACTCCAATAGTGTAGTATGTTTAATAATCACAAAAGAGTAACATCAAGGTACAGGTAAAAGAGAAGAACCAGCACTTACATCTGAGGTAGGTAGTAGGTCATGTGGTTAGTATTCCATGAGAAAGGGTATCTCACTAACGCGTTTCGTGTAATAACACAAAATACTATTGTTTCTTAAACCATAGAGATGATCAGATGATTCTGGTGCCAGATCAGCCCTGTGTTCAGCTTATGGAACCACCGGCTGCAGTTCAGAGTTCCCTGGTGGGGTAGGAGACCCTGATAAGGGGACCAAAGACAGTGGGGGAGAAACCCTCCCACCGTTTGTAAAAGCAATCCAGCAGCTACTATTTAGCAGCTAGGATTGCTTTTACAAAAAAGTGCTCTGCTGGCTCTAAAAAGTAATTCCAGGATGGGTGTACACGCATAGCATGTGGTAGACGAGCTGAGATGTGAAGAAAACAATGTCAGTGGGCATTTTTCTTTTGAATTTTATGCTGGAATAAACAGGTTACACTATGGAGGATCTCTGTTTGTGTTTTATTATGATCCTGGGTGAAGCTTGCTGTCAGCTGGTTGGAGGCTGGAGACGCATACTATTATTGAGGGGAAGCCTAGGAGGAGTCTGTCCTTGTAGGATCTGTTGATCCTCAAAGCGAGCTGGCCCTTTGGGGTCTAAGTAAGGAGGTGAGGGGGTATTCTGGCCACTGGAGGATTATCACCTGCTGATCACCAACACATCACTACAACTGCATGAGAGTGAAGTTGGAGCACCACCAAATGTGTTGTTGTTTTTGGGACTTTTTACAGCATTTTTTTTTGCAGTTGGTTTTGCACATTTATAGTGGCATTTCACATTTTTTGTGTGTACGGATAACACTTCACTATGTGCACAGTATATTCCCAATGAGAGGGAATTCATGTGTTACACACGATCTATCAATCATTATTATATTTATATATTTCTTTATATGTGGATACCTCTGATATGGATGTCAGGGGGATCGGTTATTGTGCACTAATTTTGTATTTATTATCACGATTTATTATTCACCAGCTATCATTTAGTTTTCTGTTAGCGCTACACTGTGGTATTTATTGTTTCATACAGTTATTGGGTATAAGGTTAGTGTCAGCAGCTTTAGGGTTAGGACTCCATTTAAGCGTAGGAGGATCCTCTTTATATTTGTTAAAGAAGCTGGCAATGACAACTGTCAAATTCATTTGGTGAAATTTTAAAAATGTTTCCTTTGTAAATGTCATTGCTCCAAACCATATGGAATTTAAAAAATAATGTTTTCTTGCATTGGTGTATCTTACCATGGGCAGTGTCCATGCAATTTTTAGACATCCCCTTGTATATTGGCCTAGCAAAATTGCATTTTTATTTGACAGATTTAGCTGCCATTGATTTCAGTTCAGCGAACCCCTGCAGAACCCAGCCCAGTGCTGCTTGGCTGATCACTAGTAGCCTTTGATACACATTAATTTTTACATTGGTTCAGGGGGAAAATTCTCCCTTGCAAAGTGTTAAATGCTCATTTTAGTTTCAAGCCTAGTACAGATGATCAGAAAATTGTACAAAAAATACCACTTTCAAAGCAATTGTCCAATAACACTGTTCAACAAATTTTTATTTTTTGCCAGTTTTGGAAACAAAAGGATCCATTTCTTAATGAATTTCACATTCTGAGTTCAAATATAACAATGAAATTTGTCAATTGGCTCTAGTTTTTCTGTAAACGGAAAGTTTTCTACTATAGGCGTAATGACTACATAATGCACAATAATTATGTAGATAGATGTCTTTCCACAAATATAAAGCAAGTGATATTGAATACATAACAAAGCCTAAATGGCATAATATATTGCATAGGATTACCAAGAAAAATTATAGCTAAGCTAAGTTGAATCATTTTAATACTTAGGATTCTCACTAGTTTTGTCTTCAGTTTGTGTCGGTTTTGCTTCTCTTGGCTTTTCTCTTGTATTCGAGGAAAGGGCTATCTCTTACAACTGCACGTGACTACACGCTTCAGGTTCTTCCTCACTTGACTCAACCACAAAGGATTCTGGTGCTTTAGGAATTGGTAGCCCCTCTCCATGAGGAACTGGACGTATTGCCGATGGAATATTTGGATAGTGCACAGATAACTTTTTCTTCTTATTTAGCCCTTTTACAATTGGAGGCACCATACAAAAGTAACAACTACTAACATGATCTGTTGGCTCTCTCCAAATCATTGGCACAGCGAAAGGCATAGATGCCTTTTTTCCATTCAACCATTGCTCCAGTGCCGTCCCACAAGAATTGCAGCATATATGTGGTGCCCAGCTCTTGTCCTGGTCTCCTATCTTGCAGCCAAAATACAAGTTGTAGGCTTTCTTAATCATTCCTGTTATCCTCCTTTTTTGTGAGATAAAAGTTATTTCACCGCAGATATAGCAGAAATTATCTGCTTTATTCACACAAGTTCGAGGCATTACTGAGTAGCCTATATAAGCATAAAACGAAATGTAAAGACGCTGTCGAACGACAATCAGCTACAGATACTGCAGCTTTTATGCAGTGAAGTGATGCAATTAAAGGCTAATATTGCATCATCTCAGTATACATGCAATTTTCTATTGGTCACCAGTATCAATTGCGCAATATGCAGCTGAAGTTGCATCATAATTTTGAATGGCTTACGTCATTAGATGGGTGAATATATCATGGAAACTAGAGCCAATCAACATTTTTTAGGGTCATTTTCGTTTTCAGCACCCCAAAATTATGTAAGATTAGCTAATTTTATGCCCAAAACTTTTTACCTGTTGAACAGTGTAATCTGATAATTAGTACACAGCTATCGCCTTAAATTATTAGAAGGGACAAGCACAAAATTGTTCTTTGTACGATTCCAGATTTTCGTTTAATCAGTACAGTTTTCATCCAATACATTACATCATTGTGCAAAGGAAACAAGCACATTTATACAGTATACAATACCTCTGTGACAAACTAATTAAATATGAGCTGATTGCTGCTCAAGCATCATCTAGTGTTTTCCACCACATCCCTGTAAATATTTAAACCAATAAAGATGCGACACAATCAGAAACGACAAAAAATACAAAAAACATTACATATAAAAGTCCAATTATACAAAAATGTCTCTTGTGTTCATAAATAAATCCTCCACCACTGTGCAATTATCCTAAATTATTCTGTCTCCATCCAGGTGTTGCATGCTCCACCCTGTGTTTATACCGCACGCTCACCTTCTTATATTGACCCCAATTCCATATTAAGGTCATAACATGCCTTAGGCCCAACCGTGGGCCTTTTTCCTCCACCTACAGTACTCCACCAGCTTTTATTCCACTCTTCGGTAGACGACCATGAAAATACAAAATGAGACCAAATTAGTGCTCTCCGTATATATTCTTATTTTCATTAAAAACGTCAAACTAATACACTCATATTAAAAAGCACACACAGTGCTATGTTCACTGCTTAAAATAGTACAACTTCTCAGAGGACGCGTCATCTCCGTCGCATGTGGAATGACGTCACATCATGTCTGGTGTCCCCAAGCATGAAGGGTGAAGGAAGTGATGGCAGACAAGGAGGGTTTTTCGTGGTTAGTGGGTGGCGAAATAAGGAGGAGTGGAGGTACATCCCATTTGGTGTGTTATTAAGAGGCAGTATATCTCCAGATTGCAAGGCTGTGTGGATGATAAGGTCACGTCCGAAGTGGTGGCTACACCTCAAAATTTGTCACTTTCAGTGACCCAGACTGCTTCCATGGGAGGCGACCTCCAGTAAGTGGAGAAGGAATGGGCATACAGTATAAAAAAAAGTGTGCCCTACTGAGGATGACCGTGAGAGGAGCATAACGCGTATAGGAGCAGGAGCCACACTGGCGAGAAAAGATCATTATGAGGATGTGTATGTATCTACCAGAAGTTGTACTATTTTAGGCTGTGAACATAGCACTGTGGTGGAAGATTTATTTATGGACAATGTCACAAGAGACATTTTTGGTTAATTGGACTTTTATTTAGAATGTTTTTTCTCTTTTCTGATTGCGCTGCATCATTATTGGTTGAAAATAAATACATTACATAACCTCTGAATTTTTATTCTGTCGTACAAGAATTTCAGAACTTTAGTAACTTTTTCATTTTTGATATGGAGACTGGCATGCAAAAAAAACAGACGATCATTCGTCCGATATTCTCATCGTGTGTACAGGGCTTTAGGGGGCCATAAAACACACTTTTACTTACCCGATCTTCCTCACCAGCAGGTACCCTCCTGTCTGAAAGACTGGTCCAGTGGTCACAGGTCCTTTGATGTCAACAAGGACAATGTAGAGTCCATCATGGTCCTTTATTGGCTGTGAGGATGGCAATGAACATTCCACTGCCACGGGTAGGGGAGAAGAAGGGGAGAATCAGGTAAGAAAAAGTACTGTTTTGTCCCCTGGACAAAAATTAGCTTTTAACCCTTGCAGTGTGGGGAAGCCCCACAGCAAGGAAGGATTTCTACTTTTCCTAGTGATGGGATTTAAATAAGTGGTATATTTTCTGTGTAAAGATTATTCAAATAACTTGTGCTTCAAATACTTACTATTAAAAGAGCATGTTAAAGTCATATAGGGAAACCCTTCACCTAATCAGATAGTGAAATCTTTTTGGAATCAAGCTATATATGGCTATCCTATGGTTAAAGCATATTTAAAGTCCCCAAAAAACATTTTATATATTGCAGCTACCTATGGGCAGCACAGTGGCTAAATGGTTAGCACTTCTGCCTGGCAGTACTAGGGTCGATGGTTCAAATCCCAACTACAGCACCACCTGTCTGGAGTTTGAATGTTCTCCCTATGGCTGCGTTGGTTTCCTCCAGGTACTCCGGCTTCCTCCCACACTACAAAGACATGCTGGAAGGTTAATTGGATCCTGTCTAAATTGTCCCTAGTATGTGAATGTAAGTTAGGGACCTTAGATTGTATGCCTCTTGAGGGTTAGGGACTGATGTGAATGTACAATATATATATGTAAAGCCCTGAGTAAATTGACAGCACTATATAAGTACCTATAATAAATAAATACCTAGCCCTTAGATGAAGTGATTGAATTTGTAATTCCCTAAATTTTATTTTTTGGTCTACTAGGAATTTAAAGGAAAGAACAAAAGTGAGCCAAATTGTCCTACATATCACAGCCATTTATCTGTCAGAAAATGGATGTACTTCTGTGGTAAAATTCTTGAAATGCTGCCAATTTGTTGAATACCTGCTTAACCCAAAGAAGTTATTTTGACACCTCTCAGGTTATCTTTCTGTAATTTTACCATATCACTAAATGTACTTAGAGGAGGGATTATTCATTCATCTCCATTTTGACAGTTACACATAAAAAGCTTTGCACTAAATTGTAAAGGATAATAGTTTTTGCTTTAAAGTGAGTCTACCAAACAACAATGCTCAGTCATATCTCATGCACTTAGGAAGTGACTCTCCCAAGAAATACACCCCTGTCAAAGGAAAAGAGAAAGAAGTCATAGTTGGCTGTCATTATCATTGTAAAAATATATTTTATTATACATAGAGTATGTAATCAAAAACAAAATTAAATGGTTATTCTATGTTAGCTATTTGATCAAGCAGGGATCTATGGAACAAGGAATGTTTAGTTAAATGTATAAATACATCTAGTCATATATAATAATTGCAAGCAATGCTCCATATGTTGACCATCTATTGCAATAATCAGGCTGTTAAAGTGAAAACAAAAGAATGAAGATTGTATTTATCTTATACAATATATTTTGTCAATTGTACATAAGCAATGCCCTGACGGATTTTGTTTTTGACTTTAATTCCTTTTTCTTCCTGTGTCTAAAGCCCCATATATGCAATGTGAGCTCTGAGGTACTGTGCCTGTAACTGCTAGTCTTTCAGGATTTGGAGTGGTATTTTGTTAAGTGTTTTGCAGTATTTTAATACCAATTAAAAAGGGAAGAAAAGGAGACCTCTCATAGTGTAGTAACATATTTAAACGCACATGAAAGATGTGCAACATCCACAGGAGCAGATGTGCATTAGTGACGAAACGCATAGAGCAGAGCTTCTGGTTACATTACATTTCTGCACCAGTGGAACTCATGCTGGAAGGCGCAGTTGTGTTTCAGCTTTCATTTTCATAAGGCCTTTACTAATGTTTACACTGTAAGTGCATTTTAATCTTTTATCGTGGGGATAAATAAATGTATTACACTGTCAATGGTCTCCTTTTCTTCCCTTTTGTAATTGGTATAAAAATACTGCAAGGAGGACACTGAGAATTTAAAGAACCAGTTGTATATTTTCTGGTGATATGGAGGAATCTGTCTGAAGTGCATACAACCATTTCTGGGAATAGTGAAATCCATCCTTTGACATCAAAAAGGCACATTTTGACTTTCTTGTTGTACACAAGAAGTCACTATGATCTGGTGAGTGCTGCATGTGGTGGAGTGGTTTGCGCACATCTGGAGCATGTATGTCCAGGATTAAATGCACAAGAGCACAATATTAATTTGTGGACTTTAATTTATACATTTTTTAATATATGTTTTTATGTCACTGTCTTTGCCCTATATATATAATTTCTATAAGGGTGTTAGTAATAGATTTTATACAGGGTTTTTTCTTGTTGCAGGACAGCTGCTGTTTTCAATTTTACATTATGTAAGAGGTAGCGCGGGTTTTCCTTTTGTTCAATTTTGTCAAATCTTATGCCAGAAATGTTCAAGCTGCCTCTGTTTTTTACAGGTAACCAGGAGTAAATTGGGGTTAGTATCTAAGTGACTAAGGGTTGGAGTTAGTGGGTAAAGCTAGAAATTACAGAGACAGAGAGCTACACAATGTTCAGGGCTAGCTTGCTGTTTGTCCTCTGTTTGGCAAAAAATCTTGCACACAAAAGAATCATGACCAAACCTGACATTTGTGGCTGATTGCTATTGGCTGATCTCTATTTTTACCATGTGAATGTTGTCTGTTCACCTAGTAAATATATTGTAAGACATTAAAATGAAAACTACATGGACCTAACACAAGGTCACCTTTAAAATGTAATAAAATAACTGAAAAAATAGATAAGAGACAATTGACTACCATAAAATGATGTATTTATCTATGGAATGCTTTGTTTTACTCCATCACACTCCCCCCCTTCTCAGAATTTAAAAGTTCTTGAACCGGTACTCTTTAAGAAATCCTAACTGATACTGTGAATATGTACAGCACCCAAAAAGGATGAGTTATGCAGACCTCATGCCATCTCCTTTTATCCTCCCAACTTACAACCAGATTCATATGCATCGTTTATGACCTTCAAAAGCTTTGAATACTTACGTCAGTGTTCATTGTCTAATGTCATAAATTATTCACAACAATATTGTGCGATATCCAGCAATTACATACATCTGCACATGAAAGCATTTTTATCTGTACACATTATCATCATTGTCAATTCATGTTTTATAATTATAGTATATCAAGCTACATAGAAATAAGTATTATTAGCTAGTGTCATAGCTAATGATGATGCTGTTTTCCCCAATGCAACAAATATTTGCTTATCCCTTATCAGAATATTTCCAAATACTTTATGAAAAATCTTCTGGTCAATGATTTTAGTCCTCTTTGCAATAAATTAAAGCTCATATTTGTCACTATACCATATCATTTGCACATACTGTATAGTTATATAATTAAAATATTGAAATGGCTCTAGCCAAATCAAAAGTGCAGTTGCCCAGCCCTTCCTGAACATACCAGCCTAGTTCACTAAGCATATTAGTTGAAATCCCTATGGATATGGCAGGTATGTCAGCCAAGTCATACTGATATCAGCCTCATACCCTTTAAAACTGGTTGGGTGCTTCAAGGGGGGAGATAAAACTGGCATCAGGGTAATACAGAGGTGTGACAGACCCAACTGAGACAGGGACTTTTGGAGGGGACTAGGGGCTAGCCTTCTATCCACTGATTATGGCCCATGGAGGAGACCTGGGATTTTGTCTGCTTCTCCCAGTAAAAACACAGAAAAGAGCTTGCTTCAGACTCTGATCACATGGAGAGTGTGGATCAGTCTGTGATGATGGATAATAATGTGATCAATGCTGAGAGCAAGGCTTGGATTAATTCTCTACATAAAGACAATAACATTTCCCTTCTGGAGTGGATGGAAAGGGGTAATATTAATCTTGTACAGGTTAATGGACAGAGGAAAAATGGTGGCCCTCCTGTGGAATTGGTTGGAGAAGCTTCCCCACTTTGGACAGAAATATTTATTAACAATCTACCTCAAGAAATCTATAAAGATAAATTAATTCCACTTTTTCAAACTGTTGGAATATTGTATTAGTTTTGTCTTATGATGGACAGATTATACAAGTGAGAGCAAACACCTGATATACAGCATGTGTAATGTACTTTATGTATTCAGGATTGGGCTTGTTGTCTGGGGTGGGCTCCTTGATTAATCAAAGCATTTCTGGGTGCCTGGCTGTTGATTAGCTTACTGTTAATTAGATCACTGTTAGCTGTTGGCTGTACTGTTTATTGTTCGCATTGTTTAGGATAATGTGATCACCTTGTTATCTAATGAGTGTGGGATGTTTATCCTAATGTATGATGGTTGTTTTATTGTTCATGTGGGGACTGCCTGTATTTCTAAAGTATATAAAAACCTGTGTTCCTGTTCAGTAAAGTAGTTCTAGTTGCACCTGACCTTGTACCATCTAGTTCTTGGGTGCAATGCCCAGCTATAAGACCTTGGCGCTGTGTCCTAGTGGTGTGCTGACAGGCCCTCGGTCACAAGGGGCATTAAGGGCAACTTACCTGCCCCCTTTCATACAACAGTTTGTTAACAACATAGCAAATGGCTTATGACAATAGGAATAGCTGGGAAATACTGCATGCTTCTGACAACGCACGGTTGTACTGTGCTGATGTTTTCCTAGCAGTACCTGTAAGCAAATAAATACTGTGGACTGTCATTGCTAATCTTTTTCTAAAATGATCAGTTGGCCACTAACCTGGAACAAGCAGAAAGATAATAAAGTTAGAAAAATTTGCATGTATACTGTTTAGTCAAACAATTGCTAATACACTATAAATCTCTTGAAAGATATGTTCAGGATTTAAAACCACTGAAATAATGACATGTCTAGAGTATAATGCATTTTGACCAAGTGACTGAAAAGCCTGATTGTTTAAGTTGAAGTCTAGACTTCTCTTATCTATTAACAACACAGACTGCTTGTTAGAAGGGTGATAAAAGGCCTGACCAGCCCCCATTTAAACGGCTTAACTTTGTGCTGAATTTATGATTGTCTTTGTTATTCATTTCCAAAAATTACTTTATGCATGATGCACACATGTATCATGGTTGATAAACCTCTGAAAATTATAGAAAACTATAGGAAAGTAAGTAAGTGAACAGATACCTCACCCATAATAACCATCTAAGTCCTTGTAGTACTGCACAGTTCACATCTGTGTTTTGCAGATCACCAGCACATCCATTTCTTAAAGCCGAAGATTAGGTATGCGTATAATGCTTTTTTTTCTCTTTATATTGGTCCAGCTTGGATCAGTTTAGGTATGCATATCCCATACCTAACTGATGTCTCTGTAAGCTGAAAATATCTGTATTAGTCACTGTTTCTACAGTGATAGCAGCAGTCTTTCGTGTTCAGTACCTAGCACTGCTGCTTTTCAGAGAAAGCCTTGTATTTTTTCAGTGAATATATAGCATTCTTTGATTGGGTGAGGTGTAGAGGCGGGATGGTTATGTCACAAACTCCACTGCATCCAATCAGAAAATGCCTTGTATTCATTGAAAAAAATACAAGGTGTTCTGTGAATGGTGGCAATCCCAAGGAAGCAACCCCCTGTGATTACTATGCAGAAGGGCAGCCGATCGCCACTGGACCTCAAAGACTGCTGCTATCACTGTATTATCCATATGGAAGAAAAATATATTTGAAATATATTTTAAAAATATTCTTCCCAAATATATTGACATATACAGTATTTGAAATACTTGAAATATTTGAACCCATTAGAGGGCACCTTGTTTGTCAGTACCTAGTTTAGTTAATAGCTTAGATGAGCAAGCTGTGTTGTTTGTTTTATGCTATGTACAGTATAGAGGAATAAGGTAGACAAAGGCTCTAGCTGGCCACATCTGCATCTGGGAACTTAAGCCCTATGCACTCCCAAGAGAGCAGGAGGGACAAAGTGCAACTCTCCTGGGGAAGGAGAGAGCTATGAGGAAAGGCAGAAGCGTGGTTATTGAGCTGGGCATTTAAGGTCACCCATTAAGCATCAGGATTAGAAAGGTAAGTCAAAGCAGAGCAGCACCTGATAAAGTTGGACGCTGCACTTCAAAACAGGAAGAAAGATCAGCAGACTCAAGAACTTTTGTGTTTTGGATCAGAAGAGTAGACGCCTCCAGATCCCTATGCACCCAGAGTCCCATCATGCCTGTATCAGTCCAGTAGAGTCATCATCTGAGCCCCAAAATTTAAACGCACATGCAATTCTAAACATAGACCAGGAGGTCCAGGTTTTCTTGAACTGTTCCTATCGCTTTCTTGAGACAACAAACATTCTAACTCCATGTCCCACTCCGCTAAGGAAGGTATGATGGTAGATCTCCAGGGACAGGGTAAGTCAATCATAGCTACAGCTAGGAAATGTCTGAGGACATCTTTCTTGAAAGATTTTATAGAAAAAGGAATCAAGGGGAAAAGTACTATCTCTGGGGTGATGAGGATATCAGTGTTGTCTTCTAATAATATTGAGGTCCACACAGAAACAGTTCATAAGACAAATCTGTTGTCTTATATCAGTGATGGAGGATGCATGACCAGTGTATATTTATATAAATGTACTTTTCCCCCAGCAACTAGTCTAACGATTCTTTTCCGTCGGTCTGGAGAAAGGACATAGGAGAAAGGTCTTTTTGGATAAACGTCACAGGAAGGTTCTCTGAAGGTTTCTAATGATTGCATGAATATTCTAAGTATCCTGTCATCTGCATTGTCTGTACCTCTGTTTTATGAACTATCGCTGAACTGATTAAATGCATCTCTCTGGAAAAGAACTGTTAGTTACTGCGGGAAAAGTACATATATATATATATATATATATATATATATATATATATACACTGGTCATCCGGAGAAGGGCTGGATTTCTGTATATGAACTATCTTGAACTGATCTAAATCCATCTCTGGAAAAGAACTGTTGTCTAATTATTATTATTAGAAGACAACAATGAGTTGCCATGATGTCACAATAGAATTTTAGAATTTTTGCCCAGAATGACTGAACTGTAGAAAAATCTCACCATGTGTGAAGCATAGCTACAGTGGAATTGTGGAATCTCCAATACATGGCAGGGACTGAAGGGTTGAAGTGATTGTGGGTAGTGGGGCACCTGTAACATCGTATGGTGAGTTTAAATCCCTTCTCCTGGATCTAAGTTTCCAGAGATAGTTTATGGGCGAAAATAAAACATTATTCCCAATCCTAAGATGTAAGGTTGAGGTAGAGCTCTCTTTCCCATGTTTGCATATAGGATGGAAGATTAAGATGTGCCATGGAGGAAAGAAATAAATATAATTGATAAATGGTGTTGATGGGGGGGGGGGGTTGTAGCAGCAATTATTGAAACACAGTAGGTCAGAAAAAGTTGCTAGAAAGGTCAGAAATGGAGTGTAGAAAGGACAAGGTCTGTGTCTTTAAAACCAATAACCAAGAGTAGAGGTAATGCCCTGGGTGCAACCTATGGACAGTAATGACAGGTCAGATTGTACTGGTTGAAGGAATCTGTGTTCAGTATTAATACAAGGGTTGAAGTTTGGGGTAGCTAGGGCCGATGGAAAAGCAGGGTTGCCATAAAAGGGGGTCATGGGACCTACATTTTGTAAAATCTTGTAAATTGTGAGGGTGCAATCTTATAGAGATATAGTACATTTCATGAGTTCTAGGAGGGAAAAGAGAGTTCTGCGTATCATAGGTGGTATCCAGGGTAAGGCTAATAGGTCTACAGAGGACATTTTATTTTCCAATTGAAACCCAGAGATTTGATGATGAATGTTGAAACCAGTAGAGAATCATGGTGAAGACTGCTACTTTATTGTATAATGAGGCATCTTGGACTCTGCTCCATCCTGTGATTTCGACAGAGTGAGAATTTTATAGCAGAGTCTAGGATGGGAGGTGTGCCAGATAAACATAAAACAATCAGTGAAGCTTCTGAAAACAGGACGTGGGAACAGAGCATGGTAAGGTCTAAAACAAGCACAAGAAATGTGGAACAATGTCCATTTTGAGTACACTGATCTTTCCCAACTAGGAAAGATGTTTCAGTGTTGAGGTCTCATTGTATTTTAGTCAGAAGCGGTAAATAATTTAGAGAAAATAAATGAGATGTTTGAGGGAAATAGATTCCCAAATATCATAACGACCATGAGCAGATTCTGAACGTGAAGTTATCTTTGAATTGTAGTTGGGTAGAGGTTAAGGATATCTAATTTCATACTCAAAGGGTGGTGTGCAACCCTTTTAGTTTAAAATTAGATATGTCGTAGGGTGCAGTAGCATTCATATAAAACAAACACCCTTTTATAGCAATGTTTACTGAGAATTTTTCACAAATAGATTACATTTTGTGTTTTTGCCATGGGATATATTTTTGGATATTAAGATATTATCACTATAATGTGCTGAACAACAGTTTTTTAGTATTTGGTAGACCAAAAAGGTGTTGTAGCACAATTCATATACATAATTTTTCAGAGGTTAAGGATACATTCAAGGTTTCAGATTTAGTAGAACTGGCTTTGATTTTACTGAATGTGCTGAATCTTTGAAATTCTTGCATAATTGAGAGAAGAGAAATGTGGGTCTTTGTCACATACATTTAATAGGTCATCAGAAAAAAGAACTGTTTTAGGGTGTATGGGACCTACTGAAATACAGGAAATATCAGGGTTTTGAAATAGGACTACCTCCAAGTGCTCCATGGTCAAGACATACAAAATAGGGGACAGGGGGTAACCCTGCTGGGTACCATTTTAGATGGAGAACATTTTGGAGAGAGAGACATTTATTTTTATTATGCCATGATTCGCGAGATCATACAGTATATGACCCTAGGCCATTTGATCTAACGATATTTTTAAGAATTTCCAGTTAAATCAATCAAAATGCCTTTTCAGCATCAATTATCAGAAGGCATAGGGGGGTGTCTTGCTGATTGGTGTAATTCAGTAATAATAGAGTTTTTATAGTATTGTACCTTGCCTCACGACTTCTCACAAATCCAACCCTATCCATATGAATAAGGCAAGATAATAGTGGCTGTGTTCTGTTCGATATGGTTTTCCCATACATTTTAAGACTGATGCCAATCAATGAAATTGGGCAGTAATTAGAGCAGAGGGAATTATCTTTGTCAGAAGATTTGGCCTTCAGGTGGTTGCAGTGGAAATCAGGGACCAGTAGATATCAAGTTGAACACTTTTGTTAAGCACTGGAGAAGGAGCAGGGAATAGGTTTAAAAAAAATTGGGTGTAAATCCATCTGGGCTTGGACTCTTTCCTAAAGGAGTGTTATTAATGGCAAATGCCACTACCTCTTCAAGAAAGGGGACTTTTAGAGCATCGTAAATCTGTAAATTGAGTGAAGGTAACAGGGTTTCAGTAATGTAGGTGAATATTTTGTTGTCAAATGTTTCAGGGTTACTAGAGTGACCTTGGTCTGGGATATTGTACAATTTGCAATAAAACACAGTAAACATCTGCACAATAGAGGAATATATTGTTTCCCCTTTCAGGTCTCTACTCTGAGAGATGAAAGTGTTAGTCACCGTAGGATGGAGGATCCTCCCTGGCTATCTACTACATTTATTAATGAAGATGTATTGATGTAGTGCAATTTTACCTGTAAAGGTGATGGCAGTGTTCCCATACAGTTCACAGAGGTGGGATCAAACTGTGGAAGTCTTTGATAAAGTTGAGGCTGAAGGGGAGTGTTTGTAATTGGTTTCAAGCTCCCAAAGTTTCTTCAGCGCAGAAATAATAGATTTGGCTTGTCTTCTCTTCAATCTGGTTCCTTGTTGGATGGAAATCTCTTTAAGAACTGCTTTCATCACATGCCACTGATAAGGTAGCAGAGTGTTATTGGAGGAGTGGTTGATTAGGTAATGCTAAATCATGAGACTTATTAGACCTGATTGTCTTTGGAAGACAATAAAGGAATGTGAAAAATACTAGCAAAAAGTGTTGAAGAGACTTCATAAAGGGGCTGAAACCTTCCCTACAGATAAGCCAGTTCTGTCAGCTGTTTGTCACCTACCAGGGACACAAGGACTCTGCTGAAGGAGTGGCCACTGACTCCATAAAGTTGAAAGCCACCTGGACAAGACCCCAAACTGTATGTTGAGATCATTCTTGTAGTTTTTCTCCTACTACTGAAGAATTTGATAAGACTAATTCAGATAAAGGGCCTAGAAGAGTTGATACAAGAAGAGTGATCTAACCAATATAAACAAGCCTTTCAGCAGCTAAAGTGGAACTTAAATCACACCTCTGTCTTTGCATATGCTGTTCCACTTGACCTCATGAACTGCATGTGTATACAGGTTGAGAGGAACTTTGCAGAGTATTGTATAAACAGCATAATGGTCATCTGAGACCTATTGGCTATGGAAGTTGGAGTCTCACCACCGAAAAGAACTTTCTTATGCACAAGCTAGAGTTCTTGGACTTAAATGGTCAGTCATAGATACACTGAAGGAATACCTGTATGGTGCAGAGCTCAAAGTCCAGACACTCTTACTTACATTTTTACAGCTGCCAAGTTAGATGCCACTGAACACCATTGGCTGGCAGCTTAGGCTGGGTTTCACGTCAGCTTAAAGTATCAACCTTGGTTTAGAAATGGGGAGGCTGATGCCCTGTCTCAAAGGCCACACAGCACTGAAGCTTTAAAAGTATAATGGACTCAATTAACACCACAGGGGATCTAAGCCTTGAGTCAGGGAGTCAAGTATCAAGCCCATGGAATGACAGAGGCAGAGGCCATCGGGGTTACTGCCGAAGGAGTCTCCAGGCTGCAATATGACCCATGCAAGGGATGTAGTCCTGCCCGTCTTCAAGCAGAAGATATCCTCTGTTGTCTGACTTTAAAAGCTCTATGAATTAGTTGGCCAGAGCTTCTACTGACTGAAACCCCTATGGGAGCCAAGTTGATTCATAGATAGTGGAATCTGTTGCAACTCTGTGATGCACAGATTCACAGAAGGACCCCCACTGATGATCCTGAGAATAGGTGGCAGCTGTCTGGAAAGTACAGCAATAAGGTGTGAGTAGACCTACATAATGAACACAGTAATCCCCAATTACTTACACAAGAAAGCCAACAATCATCAGATGAAATGTAAACACACTTCTGGATGATATGGCAGCAGATAGTTTGATGGCGGTATATATACTGGAATTTTTTATTTTTACTAGTAATGGCGCCGATCAGCGACTTATAGCAGGACTGCGGTGGGCATTCTGACACTGGGGGGGGAACTGACTTGGTGTCACTGACATCCCCAGTGACACCAATACAGTGATCAGTGCTAAAAAAAAAAGCTAATGACACTGGGGAGGAAGGGGTTAACATGAGGGGCGATCAAAGGGTTCACTTTGTGCTGGGTGTGTTTTACTATGGGGCCATGTATTTGTGCTTCACTGTAATCACACTGCTTTGCATGGCTGTGCTGTGCACAGGCATGCAAAGCAGTGTGCAAGAGCTGACAGGGAGGAGAACTGTTTTGTTTTCAAACAGTTCTCCTCCCCGTCAGAGATGCTCGGCAATCACCGGGGGAATCAATGAGTAATCACCGGCCGGGACCAGGCGATTGACAGCCACAAATGATGGCGCGGGTAGAGCACACACGCTCCCTATTCGGAAATGCAAAATCACACATATATATATATGTATATCTGCTATAGGGAAGTTGGAAAGCAGTTAAAGAAAAACAAAGCAGCAGTACTCTTACATGCTCAGATAGGTAGCTTTCAAAATTGCTATATTCCAGTTACAGTAGCTTTTGCAGAAAAGAAAGTTAAAAGACTGATGCTTATGATAACGTAATTTGGTATCTAAATTGATGCAATTGTATGGTTCACTGAATTGAAAAGTCTAAAAGTGTGTATGTGTTTAAAAAAAAATCACTGGACTACACGTACGTATTTGGGTGTGATTCTAAAAAATGTTTTTATGCGCACCAATTTAATTTAAAGTTGTGAATGTTCCTCTGCTGATATAACTTATATGCAGATATTTTTCTAAGCAAACTGGGCTGTATGGACACACTTTCATATGCTGCATCTAGACAACACAGTTCCTATTAGCTCTGCTAAACAGGGTATGCTACAATACCTACAAAATGAAGAAAAGTAATATGGAATGCAATAAAAGTCAGAACACTTGTAGCGTTATTTGTACACTCTTTGTGGCTACTGGGGTATGATGGCGCCACATGTATAGTATTTAGGAGCAGAGTCCTTATAATCTGTGTGATCAGGACAAGATCTCTAACAAGCGCTAGTGCCTCCACTCAATTGGGGCTTGTGAATAACAAGTGAAATCCCAACTGAGAAATGTATCATCCACAGACAGTAATCCACACAGCATTGTATAGGAAAGTCCACGTATTGAAGAAATCACATTCAGTGAACCATCCAACATAAAGTAGCTTCCAAACAGGAATATTAAAGCATTAACAGTCTTTTCTGCATGTCTCAGTGAGGGGAGGCTGTAACACTTACAGTCCGAGCTCTCTCTCTCTCTGCATGAAAACAAAAACTACTCTCTTTTCCACAAGTGCTCTTTCTGATGACTTCATCCTCAGTGCCCAGAGAGCATAGCAGCCATATTGGAAAAGGGCAAAACAAACACAGCATAACAAAAGTACAATAGAAAATGGGCAAAGAAATTATCACATCACTACACACTGATAACTGAAAACTCATTTAAAATCCAAATTTAACTCAAGTTTAACATTTTGCTTACTAACTATAACATCAACCAAAAATGTCAAACTTCTATTTAGGAGAACTCTTCCTAAACTTCCATAAAAAGCTCCCTCTTGCTTGTCAGCAGCTAAATATCACAAGCTGTCAGCAGGAAAACTGAGATTTCTCAGTAGTTTTACACTTAAAGTGACACAAAACATTGGTTTTGTGTGGCCCTTCTGTTGTGAGCCTCCTTCAGATCTCCAAATTCTTTTTTTTTTCATTTTTGCTGCTGTGATATGACTTCCTTTTAGAGGGTAGCTATGTTCATTCTCTAGAGCAATATTTCTCAACCTTTTTTTAGTCAAGGCAGCCTTTTAAAATGATGGACAATCCCAAGGCACCCTTTAAAATGATGGACAGTCTTGAGGTACCCCATTCTAAAATGGGGTGCCTTTAGACTGTCCATCATTTTAAAAGGGCACCCCATTCTAAAATGTGAAAAATGATTCTAATAGTTTTATATAACGCAGCAACATCCACACATGTAGGACACCCAACATTAAAGGTGATTTATTCTTCCAAAGCAAATACACTTTTGTACACTGGTACTGACTAGTATTCCAGTGTTTCTCTTCTCCCTCAGTTTTTCTCCATCACTGAGCTAATGTGACCCCAGCACTGATGGAAAGGGGCAAGGGAGGGTTAAACTACTCTGCTGTGCAGGCAGGTGATATCCTTCTTATCAACTGATTATGTCATTGGTTGTCAGGACTCTGGAGGCTAGAAAGTCCTAATGGTGCACAATGAAAACCTGTGGCTTTGTGTAACTAAAAGGCAGGCTTGTTCCACCCACTGGCTTGTATACAAGTTTTGACAATTTTTAGACATTTTGCCAAGGCACCCCTGAAGAAACCTCAAGGCACCCCAGGGTGCCTGGGCACCCTGGTTGAGAAAGTCCCACTGTATGAATGAATGTAGCCACCCTCTCTTGCACGCTCTACAGATGGACTATGTATTATGGGAGTGGTAGTGTGCAATGAGCAGGACACTTGACAGCAAATAACATGCACTGCTCATTCCAAACAAACAGAAGTTAGAGGGAAAAAGGAGAGATTTAGTAGCTTATGGTGAATGTTAAAAGGAGGCAAAAAACACAGAAATGATTGCATGAAAAACAGATTACAGGACCACTAGGCAGTTGATGTGGATGCAGGGGCGGACTGACCATTTGGAAACTCGGGCACTGCCCAAGGGCCCGGGGTCAGTAGGGGGCCCCATGAGATGCCCCTGGTACCTTTTTCATAGGCTTTTTTGAGTTTAGCAAGGACACAGGGGCCCCATGATCGCCTATTGCCTGGGGTCCCATGAGTTGTCAGTCCGCCCCTGTGTGGATGGATTTGTTTTGAAGAAAAAGGATATTTTTTAGTGTCACTTTAAGCACCCACATGAAACATTTTAAAGAACGAGCCTAAAAATAAACTTGGCGCTCAATGCAGGCTAATTCACAAGCTTTTTTTTTTTTGTTGCGCACCATTATGCTTGAGCAAACAAAATTCCCTTATACTGTCATCAGAGTTCTATATTTTTACACAGTTAATTTCAACTCAACTGGCATTCAAAAATAGGCCATAATAAGTCGTGCAGACTCATTTCACTCTTTAGTGAATCGGGACAAGTCTTACTGGTTTATCTATGAGGCTTGTTAACAAAAAAGTGTCTAGAAAGCTTTCCTATGACATTATTTACAATCCTGCAAGGAAGCCAAAACTTTTTGATATTATAAGACATATATAGCAAAATTAAAGTCTTTCTCCAGAGGAAAATGAAAGAATTAGGGTTCCAATAATATATGTACATTAACATTATGCTCCTTTACACTATCCCTATTTAATGTCAATAAATTACTTTGTAATCCTGCCATTTCCCTTCTTATGTCCTTAGTTCTTGCCTTACAATGCTATACAGTTGCTATCAAATTGGCTGATTCCCTTCAGGTTGTCAGGACCTAGAAGCTATACCTCTCCCTTTGAATGCAAGAGCTCTGTATACCTGGTATGCTTCTTCCATTGTACATGTGTATCGAATTTATCAGATTGAACTACCTTCTGTGTTGACATCAAAGATCTCTACCTGTAAAAGGACCAGGATGGAGGATTAGCATTCATGTGACTGCAAATAATTAGTAAAAATAAAGGTATTTAAATGGCGATCTATTAAATATTAACATAAGGGAGTTGCAAACTATTGCTATGGGTTTTTTTTTTGGTCAGCTTTTCAGATATTTGAACTCCTCTGTGATGTATTAAAACCTGAAAGATGAGAACAGGGTGGTTTTATAAACTTTCACACTTCCTCTCATATTCTTGGACCACCATCATCTGCCTTGACACATATCAAATTGATATTATTAACTTCTTCTGGGTTGATTTACTAAAATTGGAGTGTGCAAAATCTCGTGCATCTCTGCATAGAAACCAGTCAGCTTCCAGTTTTTCTTTTTTTCAAAGTTTAACTTGAACAAGCCTAAGATAGAAGCTGATTGGCTACCATGCACAGCTGCACCAGATTTTGCACTGTCCAGTTGTAGTAAATCAGCTCTTTAGTGTCCAGGATATTTTTTTATTTTTCACACATATGTTAAATGAGCATTTTTTGCTAGAAAACTACCTAGTACCCAAAAACAATTATACATTTTCTGAAATTAGTGACCCTGCAGAATGAAATGGTGGCATTTGCTCTTTTATGTTGCATGATGTTTGTGCAGCTGTCTATCAAATGCATATTTTTAGGAAACAAATACACTGAAATGAATTTACTGCACACAAATACAATTAACACACAATTGTTGGTAAAATATAAAAGATGTGGTTGTGTCAAGTATGTTATAAATACATACCAAACATGTCAAGACTTGCATGCCTGAGAATGATAAACACTACGGTACCTAAAGTTTTTCTTGATTATTAAGAATAAGTCCAGTTGAATGTGACTAATTACTACTAGCTAACAAAGAGAAGATCACATAAATCTACTTGTCTTATTTTGTTATCTAATATAGTGCAACATATACACTGTTGAGTCTGCAGTATCGACCTGTCAAAAAGTGTACTTGAATTCTATTGCTCATTTTGTTACATTAAGGGGTCATTTAGATGTGCAAATAAATTTCAGAAGCCATTAACGCACCTAATGTGTTAAGACGCATTAACGACATGTTTTGACGCGACTGCTCACGTTACAGAAAAGACTTGCCAGATGTCCCCTCTGTGTTGTTTTTTTATTGTATGGATTTTTGTACTATCATCTTGGCTAGTAACGCGTTCTAAATGTATCTCAAACATGCTATAAATGCCATAGGGTTGTTTGTGATAAGTTTATAGTGTGTTTACATTAGCATGAATGGAAGCTTTTGGGGAGTGGTAAAGCCTGGCAAATGACATAGGTTGGGCCAATTTTGACACGTTGGAACAAGATGTGACACTAATGCAACTGTGTGAACAACAATGGAAGCTGTAATGCATACCATTTTGACAAGTGTTTGGGGAGCTTCAAAAACGCACATGAAATGCCTGCCTTTGAAGTAGTGTAGCCTTAGCTTAAGGCAGTGTTTCTCAACTCCAGTCCTCATGGACCCCCAACAGCTCATGTTTTCAGGATTTCCCTCAGATGAAACAGCTGTGGTAATTACTAAGGCAGTGAAACTGATCAAATCACCTGTGCAAAATAATGGAAATCCTGAAAACATGACCTGTTGGGGGTCCATGAGGACTGGAGTTGAGAAACACTGGCTTAAGGGCTTGTTTACACTGGTGGTTGAAAAGGCAGCAGCTGAGGCTGTACACATGCTGTGGCCGCAATGATTTGCTTCATGGTCATGGCAGGAATTATACCCCCTTCATGGTTGGGAGAACTACAACCCGCCAACCCATTCAAGTAAAAGGGACCAAACTGCAAACACTCTGTATCTGCGCACAACACACATAGTTGCAGAGCAATAGTTCGGCATTTAGGAAGTTAAAACTGGTAGTGGGGAGGCAATACAACACCTCTTCACCGCCTTATCAAAAGAAAATCAAGTGTAAATGAGGCCTAAAGTCCAATTCTGGGTAATTCTTCCTACCATCCCTCCAACCCTCCTCTAACTTATCCTACCTTATGAACTCAGTTAGTCTCATCTGCGTCCCCCCATCCAGGTCTCTCACAGATTTTTCCACCTGCAGGGACCGCTAATCGAGCTTTGCACGCTAACCTTTTGCTGTTCGGTCCCCTTCACTCCTCGCGGCCCAATATAGCGTCTTTTCCGGATCCGAAGAGGACCAATCTGCCAGTGGGAATTGCTGACATTAGTAGTGACAGGGACATCCAGAAAATGGACCCCAGCATGATGGAAAAAATAGAAGGACCCAGCGCTGGGTGATCAGGTGACTGCACATTACAGCAGAGCTAAAGTCTGCAATACTTATCTCTTTTTCAGTGTTCCAAGGTCCCTTGCCGATGCCGACATCTTCTACCTAACTTTTTCCAGGTGCTGGGCTGTGGCTATCTTGATTGGGCATGTGCAGGAGTTCAATCACAAATGACCTGGGGAAGCTGCTTCATCAGTCAGCAGGTGGGGTTGGGCAACGCCTAAAGCTGCAAGACCAGAGCAAGAACAAGCCATATCCTCACTTATGAGCCATGGGCAATGCTAGATATTGAAAAAAAAGGGAAAAAAACTGTGCTACAGCCCAGAAAATACAATATGTGAATAAATGTGTGAAAAAAATATAGATTTTGAAACAATAATAAAACAGTTAGTGAACTGCTACTACTCTTTCCCTGAACACCAGAAAATACAAAACATATAAAAAAATGAGTGCGCTGTACACTAAAAAAAATCCTAATAATAAATCAAACAAATAGTGCTGCATAAAAAATGTGCATAAATGAATTGAAAAGATATAAGTCCACATTCATATATTAAATAATTAAAAGTCCCAAAATTCAATAACACAGTGCTTTGTGCTAAAGAAATCCTCTAATGGAAAGTACATAGGTGTCCACAAATGCTTGACACAAAAGAAAAAATCAATCTCTTACCAGCAGGGGTGGACTGACAGTCATGGGGCCCCCGAGCAATAGGGGATCATGGGGCCCCTGTGTCCTTGCCCACACTCAAAGCACACCCAAAAAAGCCTATAAAAAGTACCAGGGGCATTTCATGGGGCACCCTACTGACCCTGGGCCCTCGGGCAGTGAACGAGTGCTTGAATGGTCAGTCCACCCCTGCTTACCAGACACTTTGATTTCCAATCAAGAGATCAAATGAGCGTATTTATTTGATTTATTATATAATAATCATTGTTTATGATTTTTTAATGTTAGATATTGTAGAACTTTTTAATCAAGAGGAGCAACCTAAGGAACACTATATGTCCAAAGAACGGCACCATCTATGCTCAAGCATCATCCAGGGTCACCATTTATTTCTAGTATCGGGATGCCAGTTTAGTGACAGCTGAGGAAAGTGGAAAAATAGCTCAAGTAGCTCTGGACAGCTCGTTTGTTTAGGATTCATTATATCCGGATTGGTTGTGGATTCATGTACGGGAGCAGAGGTATCCATCCTATAGGAATCCCCATAGAGAGCCTAGTCGCATTGGGAGTTAGGCTGTTTATCCATTTCTTGCAGTGGAAAGGTTATATCCCTTGAAGGGACCTCTGTACAGAGCCTATTTGTTCCTTACTTCTGGTGAGTGCATAGCGTAGGAGGATTGTCACAGATGCATCCATCACAGATGTCACCTTATTTTGCTGGTCACCATTGATGGACACTGCACTTTGTGGACTTTATTTATTATATGTGTTATCTGATTTTAGTTTCTTTACACTAGTGTACACAGACATTATTTATATTATTTTTTTAATTATTTATTTTACACTCAAGAGCTGCACCTTTTGTATATGATTTCATGTTTAGTGGAATAGGAGGGTTACCACTTTGTGCCAGCTGCTTTCTTGTACATTTTTTCTTTGCGCTCACTAATTTTTTAGACACAAATTACCTGAGCCCGAATGCAAACTGAACTTTGTACATTCTAAAGAAGACTGTGGGTAGGTAGGTTTATCTTGTTGCAAAAGAGACAAAGCTCCTGCCTGGTCACAGTTTTCTAATAACAGTTTTAAAGTAAGTGAAAAAGGGGGTTTAGAAAATTTTCTTTCCAGTAATCAGATAGAAAAGGGTGGGGATGGGGTGGGGGTGGGGTTCTTTTATTGTAGAGCCAGGTTTTTTTTTAACCACTTGACCTCTGGAAAATGTATCCCCTTTCCTGACCAGGCCATCTTTTGCTATTCGGCACTGCTTTTTTTATTGGTATTTGATCACCTCTTGATGTTGTATTTTTTTGCGCTATTATTTCCTCATCACACTTCTTAATTACCTATCACAGTTTCGGAGGCCCTGAAATGCCAGGATAGCATGCCCTTCCCCCCCCAAAAAATACCCCTTTTTTGGAAAGTAGAGGCATAGTGAATATTTTGCAGATCTCGTATTTTCTCACAAGGTTTTGAAAAATAAAAAACAGAAAGAAAATTACATTTTCATTTTCTTTCTTCATTTTCCAAAAACTTGTGGCAACAAACAAGATCTGCAAAATGCTTACCATGCCTCTTATCAAATTCCTTGGGGTGTCTACATTCCAAGAAGGGGTCATTGGGGGGGTTGTACTATTCTGGCATTTCAAGGCCTCTGAAACTGTGATAGGTAGTCAGGAAGTGTAATGAGTAAATAAAGCCCTTTAAAAGCCTGAAGGTGCTTATTGAATTTTGGGTTCCCGTACTTAGCTAGACCGCCAAAAAGTCTCTCACATGTGGTATCCTCATACTCGAGAGAAGTAGTAGAATAGATTTTGGGGAGTAATTCCACATATACCCATGGCATACGTGAGCAATGTAACATTTAAGTGACAGCTTTGTGTAAAAAATGTTTGTAATTTTCCAAAAACTTGTAGTAAAAAAATAAATTCTTCTAATGACTCAACATGCCTCTCACCATATAGTTTGTGGTGTCTACTTTCAAAAAAAGGGTAATTTGTTTTTGGAGGGGGTTGTTATCTTGGCATTTTATGCCCAGCATTAGAAGCTTATGCCACATATCAATCATTCTTCTAACCACATAAATAAAATGGTTGGTGTTGCAATTTTGTATGTCACTCAATACTTGAGCAGCGATTTTTCAAACGCAATTTTAAAAAAAAAAATACACTTTTTTAAATTTTAATGCACAAAAACACAATATACTGGCCAATTGTTTGGTAGAATATAAAAGATGATGTTATGCCACAAAATAGATACCAAACATGACATTTTAAAACTGTGCATGCCCTGTGCAATGATGACAAATTACATACATTTTTAATATCCACAGCAACGCTTTAAAAGCCTTTACAGGCTACCACTTTAGATTTACATGGGAGGTATAGTGCTAGAATTACTCCCCTTGATCTAACGTTTGTGGTGATACCTCAGATGCATGGTGCAACTGCTGTTTACATACTGTCACAGAACTGATGTTTGTGAGTGGGGGGGGGCAGGGGTGCTTTAATTTTTTTAAATTATTTATTTTATTAATGTTTTTATCAATTGTATTGTTATCACAGAGAATGTAAATATTCCCTGTGATAGCAAAAGGCAGTGACAGGTACTGTTTTCTGATCTTGGGTCTATTCTTGGGTCTATTAGACTCCAGATATCTCCTCTACCCTTACAACATCAAGATTGGGCAGTATATTCCACCATCGGAATATACTGCCCTGCATCCACCTGTCACGGATCCAACCCACACGCACACGCCCACAGCGACTAGCTAACCGAGGCGTGCACGTGTGGCCTTGATTTGGGGTAAGAGGGAATAAGGGGGACTTAATCTGAATATATATAAGTATATAAGACCAGCCGTGATATACTTTCACAGCCTGCACTACCTCTGGCCACCATTAGAGAGAGACTCCACTCCAATCCAGCTGGCTGACCACACACACAGGCAGACACGAATCTTATATACAATCTGGTGCACACTAAGGGTTGAGGAGCAGCCTAGCGATCGGCACACCCTTCTAGGATTCCTCCAGCTATCCTACAAGCAAGAACCCCAGTGTTAATCACTCTTCCACTGTCCACACCCCCCCGCACCAGACACACAACAAACGGTAGCGTGCCTCCACCCAACAGTTTTACTGGCCTGCTGGGCCACCACACACACACAGATCTCCGTCTGGCAGACCTGTTACCTTTACAATCTGTATACAATCTGCCAACACGCAGTGCAATTGCATACAGATCGGCAACGAACTTGACCAAGCATATAAAGACACTGCAATACAATACAATACAATCTCTCTGGAGATATGAGCCCGAGCTTAAGTACCCAGAAGTCACTTATTAATTTTATGATTTAATATCTCGAAAGTAGGCAGTGCATAAAATATGTACAAAGTATAAAAAGTTACAGAAAATACAAAAAATACAAGAAGACACACAATTGGCTATTGACCATAAAATAAAAGGGAAATAAAAACAGAAATAAAACTTTTAGCAAGAGTTATCCTGCGACTGGAGCAAGTCAGAGAAAGTCCGCAATCCGTCAGTCAAAAGAACTGGCTCCATATGAATCACAACGTCCATATCCCAGGTCCTCAGTTTATGGGAATATGGATGTAGGCTGGACATTAGCCCTTTACCAATTGACTCTCGGGGGTGTTCTGGGTACTGAAATGCCCAAAGTCAATTGGACCAGGAACGGTTTGAATCACCAAGTCAGGGATTGAACTTCCGACACCAGCGCATCAGTCCGATCGCGACAGTACGAATCACTGTTCACCTGTCGCAATCAGGCGCCATATAACCATTTTCTGCATTTCTCTGAGGTTCAACATAGGCTACAAATACAGTTTTTACATGCAGATGTAGCCTACAGTGTGTCCAATCAGAAGGAAGTATTTTCATCTCTCTGCAACTAATATTTTAGCTTTTATGAGAGATGAAATATATTCCTTTGATCTGTGTATATTTGTCAAAGCTCCCAGACACATCGGGACCACCTCTGGTCTCCCGATGTCATGAAGCCAAACCGTCTAGAGTCCTTTTCCTTCCAGATTTCCAGGAGGTGACAAATCTTATTGACATCCAGGTGTCTCCTCCTGTCTAAAGGAAGCTCTGTCCCTTCAGATGCTAATTGGTGACCATATGTTTCTGACTGAATCCTGAACACATCTTATATTATTATAACATGGACTGAAGCTAAACCTACATTGTCATATTTCTACAGATCACATCTCAGCTACTCAGATCTTACATGTACTTTACACCACCCACTTCTGATATTGGGCATATATCCCCATGGGCTGAATGAAAAAAAAATAACCTAACAGATTCCTCTATTCACATTGATCTATGTGGATAAAGAAATCTCTGGCAAAAATACATTTTCATAAAATATATGCCGAAGCATAGGAGCGATCCACCCATCTTTTTTTTTAACTACGGATGAAAAATATCATCCAGCAGAGCTGCACACACTGACATATATTCTGAGAGCATACCTTGTTGCTGTCAGAAAAACAGATCAGTGCTGCAGCTGAATGGCATTCCTGCAAAGAAAACAACAATGGTTAACAATAAAACAGTAACAATAATACAGTAACTCAATAAAACGAGAACTATTTTTTGCTTTTTTTTTATATTTTTTGTTTTAACTTTTCTATTTTTATTTTATTTATTTTAATTACTTTTTTTTTTTTAATTTTTTTTAAACTGTGAACTTTCCAGAAATTGAGGGTCTCAAAGTGCGATAGCCAGTTTCCTGACTACCTAACATCTTTTGAGACCCTGTATAAATATGTGCCCTAGACTGTGCCATGCTGTACCCTATACTCCAATAGTGGAAGCAGTTCTTGAGGCAGAAACCAGGACAGGACAGGAGGGACAAAAAAAGCAAGTGCCATGCCTAATTCTGTGTCTGCTACAGACTGGGGTGACTTGTGGGTTGCGGTACCCAGAATAGCATCAGGAAAATGCCTCTCATGCACCCGGCTCACTGCATCTAGGTTGGGTGTTTGGGCCACAGCACCTTCTGGAAAAGGGCTGTGATGATCTCTTCCTGATATTTTAGGAAGGATCCACTTCATCCAGTTGCTTTGTAAAGCAAAAAAGCGTTGTACAGAGCCAATTGAAATAAATATACACACTTTTTTATACCAGCGTCTGACTTCATGGGAAACTAAGTACAGCTTCATCATCTGGTCATTGAAGTCCTCCCATGTAAAGGTTATAGTCGTGGACACAGAGGGGCTTCTCAACAACAGCAGCTGCCGTAGAAATTTGGATGGTCGTCGTGTCTGCGTGAATGGAAGCCAGGATGAAAACATCCCATGTGTCTTTCCACTTCATTGCGAGCAATTCATAATTTTTCAAGCAGGCTTTCTCCCCCTTTCTAAGTCAAGTATTCACAAGTGATTAGGTCACACAGTGCCACATGCGCCAATTACAGGATGGTATAAATGTCTAAATAGTGGCATGCTTGTATAAAAATTGTTCATATATAAATGGTACCCCATATGGAAAAAGGGTGACACCATGTCCCAAACTACACTGCTCAAAAAAATTAAAGGAACAATTTGAAAACAGATCAGATCTCAATAGGGAAAAATATCATGCTGGATATCTATAGTGATATGGACTGGGTAATGTGTTAGGAATGTAAAGATGCCCCATTGTTTGATGGAAATGAAAACGATCAACCTACAGATGACTGAATTCAAAGATACCCGGAAAATCAAAGTGAAAAAATTATGCAGCGGGCTAGTCCATTTTGCTGAACTTTCATTGCAGCAACTCAAAATGGTAGCTTGTATGGCCCCACGTGCTTGTATGTGTGCCTGACAATGTTGGGGCATACTCCTAATGAGACGATGGATGGTGTCCTGGGGTATTTCCTCCCAGATCTGGACCAGGGCATCACTGGACAGTCTGGGGTGCAACCTGGCGGTGTAGGATGGTCCGAAACATAATATCTCAGAGGTGTTCTATTGAATGTAGGTCAGGCAAGCGTGGGGGCCATTCCTTCATCCTCCAAGAACTGCCTGCATACTTTCGCTACATGAGGCCGGGCATTGCCATGCCTCAGGAGGAACCCGGGACTCACTACACCAGTGAGGGTCTGACAATGGGTCCAAGGATTTCATCCCAATACCTAATAGCAGTCAGGGTACCACTGTCTAGCCTGTAGAGGTCTGTGCATTCCTGCATGGATATGCCAGACTATCACTGACCCACCACCAAAACGGTCATGCTGAGCGATGTTACAGGCAGCATAATGTTCTCCATGGCTTCTCCAGACCCTTTCACGTCTGTCACATGTGCTCAGGGTGAACCTGCTCTCATCTGTGAAAAGCACAGGGCGCCCGTGGCGGACCTGCCAATTCTGGTGTTCAATGGCAACTGTCAATCAAGCTTTATGGTGCCGAGTAGTGAGCATAGGGCCCACTAGAGCACGTGCCCTAAGGCCACCCTCATAAAGTCTGTTGCTGATTGTTTGGTCAGAGACATTCACACCAGTGTCCTGCTGGAGGTCATTTTGTAGGGCTCTGGCCGTGCTCATCCTGTTCCTCCTTACACAAAGGAGCAGATACCGTTCCTGCTGACGGGTTAAGGACCTTCTACGGCCCTGTCCAGCTCTCCTAGAGTAACTGCCTGTCTCCTGGAATCTCCTCCATGCTCTTGAGACTGTACTGGGAGACACAGCAAGCCTTTTGGTAATGGCACGTATTGATGTGCCATCCTGAAGGAGTTGGACTGCGTGTGCAACCTCTGTAGGGTCCAAGTAACTCCTCATGCTACCAGTAGTGACACTGACCCTAGCCAAATCCAAAACTAGTGAAAAACAGTCAGAAAAGATGAGTAGGTAAAAAAATGTCAGTGGCTTCCACCTGTAAAACCATTCCTGTTTTGGGGGTCATCTCATTGTTTCTCATCTAGTGCACCTGTTGTTAATTTCATTAACACCAAAGCAGCTGAAACTGATTAATAACCCCCTCTGCTACTTAACTGACCAGATCAATATCCCAGGAGTTTTATTGACTTGATGCTATACTTTGATTAAACAGTGTTAGCTTATTTTTTTTGAGCAGTGTAGCTTGTCACTGCTCCCCATGAAGTCTGGGCATCCGGGGGGTTCCATGTTACTATCTTTTCCCTTGTAAAACCCAAAAATTAGTTGTATAGCCTGTTGCCCTCTCACAGGTCTTATACATTTTGAACCTATATCTGGCATGCTTGCTGGGGAGAATCTGTTTGAATGCAAGACGGTCAGAAAAATGAATGGGGGGCTCAACGCAGATGTTTTGCTGGGGCGTATACACATCTTCAAATTTCTGGTTAAGGTGATTTATGAGGGGCCGAATTTTGTGGAGCCTATCATATTCAGAGTCACCCCAAGGATGACAGAGTGTATTGTCATTGAAATGCATAAATCACATTATATTCTCATATCTATGCCTTGCCATGGCACCAGTCAACATAGGCATATGATTAATCGGTTCTGTGGACCAATATGACAACTCATTCTTTTTAGTAATGTGCATGTTAAGGGTTAGGCCCAAAAAAATTTTAAATTCGTAAACCGTAATAGGTTTCCATGCAAATGGTTTGGCAAGGTTTGAATTTAGGTTGGTGGCGATAAATTGTTGTGCGTATAAATTGCTTTGATCCACAATCCATCCATACAGATCTTCCATGAAAAACAGCTCCAAAAAATGAAGGGTAGTAGTTAAATTTGCTGTTTCCACCTGAATTTTGGATTAGGCAGTGAATGGGGGAAGTGCAGGTGCTGCAGAATTTGTGGGCTGCCATTTAGGATTTGCAAGCACATCCAGAAGAATACTATGGGCTCTACGGGCCTGTGTTGGTTGTTGCGGGACACTACTTGTGCTAGCCACAGCACCAGCTTGTACTGCACCACTTATGGGACTCGCCACGTCATCAAGTGATACTGCAGTGCTAGTATGTAAAAGACCAGGATGTACTAGGCCAGTTCACCAAAAGGTAGAGAGGCACTAGTACTGGCACTCTGCTGCATATGAGAATTATCATGCAATTCTAACACCTCAGCAACCTGGGAATGGGGTTGGGTACGCCTAACCTTAGCAGGGACCTCTACTCCATCATCTGAGCCATCTGTCAGGGTGCTGCTGCTCACTACAGGTTCATATTCTGATCCTGATTATGTCAGTGAGGCTTCCCCTTCGCTCTCATCTGACATTCTCAGAATCCTGTAGGTCTCTTCACTAGTGTACCTTTCATTGGAAATTTTGGACACTAAATTTCTAGGTACCTAGTGTGACTCATGGGAAAAAGAGCACCTGGCAAATAAATTTTACTGCAAGTGCTAGCGGAGATCAGGCCTGATCTTGATAACCCTGCAATTTTGTGAGCAATGTATCAAGTGACAGTGATCTACTGACACTGCACTTGCTGGGGGGGGGAAGGGAAGGTTAAGCATAGGGGCTAAATGCAGCATCTGGTGCACCTGTGCATGGTAGCCAATCAGCTTCTAAGTTCAAATTGTTCACTTAGGCTTTGACAATAAGCCCTGGTTAACACTGGATGCGACTTGGCATGCAATTTGCAAATCGCACCCTATTGTCCGCAATTGGAGCATTCATATCGGTGTGGATCGGCATTGGTCGGATTTCAAAAGTAGTGCATGCACTAGTTTTGGTGCGATTTGCATAGACATTTGTATCAGATGTCTTGCAAATTGCACCTGAAATCGGCGGGTCCCCCTACTTTTAAATCGTGCAACTTCACTGTTAGTCGCACGATTTCACAGTCGACCTTGATGTGAACGGAGAGTAAAACCTGGAAATTGATTTGTTTCTATGCAGAGCTGCAGCAGATTCTGTGTGCGCCAATTTTAGTAAATCAACCCCATTATGTCATTGGCAATATAGTATTTTTTGTATGTTGCTTGTACCATACTCATACATAGGGGACACACTTTGCTTTATCATTTGCTCTAAAACTGCCCATGATTATTTTGGTATTACTACTGTATATATTATATTTTCTCTACCAATTCAGAGGCAAATAATTGTTCCCCTCAGTTGAAGCATGACACATTGTAATTATCACTACCTTGAAGTAGCAGGTGTTTAATTGTAAAAACAACATATATTTACAAAATGAATCATTAATATTCATAGTACTTGCTGCAATCTAATTTTATCTACATAGATCATGGAATGACTGTGCCAGTTCTTTTACATTTATTGGCTGCCCCAAGGGTGCCCACCTGTTTCTTATTACTGAAAGCGCCAAGTTTAGCTTTGGAGCTTGTCTTCCTATTCAAACCTTTCATTAGTCTCTATGGGCAAGAATAAAAATATTGTAAAAAAAATCGTGAACTGGACAGGAAAATGTGAACTTTCAATATCTGACAGACTTCATATACAGCTATATAAAACTTCTATATTGTGAACTTGGGAAGTCAGTTAACGAACTGTCACTTTACAAAATCAGACTAATTCATAGCAGAGGTCATGCAGAAATGTTATGAAAAATTCCATTCTCAGCAATATCTAAGCAATATCTAAGCTTTTTCCTGTGTGTGCAGTAACCTGTACTTGTCTTAACTGAATGACACCTAGTTTGCGAAAGCAAGGTGTATCATAAACAACTGCTGTGTTTTTAATAAAGAGAGGAAAAGCAACATTTTACAAAGTGCTGCAGGACCATATAGAAGTAGAGCCAAAGCTATGGATCACAGGAGTGCACATGGTTTTGCACTCCTGTGAGTCAGGTTCAGCTGATAGCAGACTTTAGCCCATCACTCAGCCTGTACAGACTCTGGAGGGATCACTGGGAACTGAGCGATCAGCAGTCCTTGGTCACAGTCTTAGAGGGGGATAGTTGCAGCAATGGACCAATCCACCTACTCCTCTTCTAAGGGCCTGTGTCGGTGGGCTTTTGATCATGTAAGACAGGTTTTGCATCCCAATTCAAGTCTATTGGAATTGCAAAACCCACTTTGAAGCTGGTCAAATAGCAAGTCAGAATGAGGCTAATTGCAGGTCATATGCACCTGCCAATGAATTAAAAATACTATCAGAAGTATCTTAAACTGATGTCAAGCTGATGTCCCCAGCACAAGCCTAAATCCAGTCAACACAGACCCTTACTTTGCTGACATCAGTAATACTGATTGTATTAACTAATAGGAAATAAATGGCAAGTTTAACATTTTCAATCCAAAGTGTCAGATAAGTTGATGAGTGAGACCCACCAAATTATTATAATGCACTTGCTAGATTCATGGACCTAAAAATTACCAAAAAGTCAAGAAGCGTTTTTGAAACCAATGCCTTGGTTCCCCTTGGAATTTTAACAACAGTTGAGGCGATTAAGGGCTATCGTCATGACATCTTCAAAAATGGAACTACCACAAATGGACTGAAATGGATCAAACCTAGCACCAGATATGGACATTACAAGCTCTAAGCTCTACCCAGTCTGGGGAATTTATGAAGGTTGTCGTAGACCCTAAAAGATTAGTTTCCCTTTAGGTCCACTTTACTTTGACTGATAATGCATAATTCTGTCCAGGTGTAGCACTGTATGCATTGGTGCTTTTGCCTGATTCATGTAAATTTCAGAGATAGGTATATCAATCTGTTGCGGCCCACACTGAGGTTGGAGTGTCCACATTGGATACACCTTCCTCAGTACACTTCCTCCCCAACCGCTGTGTTGTCACACTGACAGGCGCAGAGCCAAGGTGTTTTGTACTAGTGGATGGTAGAACCTTGTGGGGAACTGAAAGACTCCCATTAGGTCCACTTTACTCTGACAGTCTATAGTAGAGTGGTCGATAGCCCTTTTTCCCCTAAAGTGCAATAGTGGCTTTCAAAGTTGCCCAATGCTGTACACTGTCCATGAAAAGTAAAGAGGACCTAATAGGGAAATAGTCTCTCTCTCTCTCTTTCTCACAGTTCTGTGTTCTGCTGTTTCTCCTCCCCCAGCTCTCTGAGCTCCTTATGCAATTGAGAACAGAGGGTATGTGATCACTTTTAAGAAAGGGCAAAATAGGTATTTATATATTTTTTTCATATCTATACACAAATGTTTTGCCTTTCATTTCTATTTTAACCACTTGCCATCTGCCCTATAGCAGTAATACTGCTACAGGGCAGCACCGGTGAGCAAAATCATGCATATATACGTGATTTTGCAGTTCCGGGTAGGGGGTGCACGCATCGCCATTTGCGGCCGCGGCTGTCAATCACCGAATCCCGGCCAATGATTACTCGCTGGCACCCGGTGATCACCGAGTAATACCGACGTATTATTAGTAGTAATAGCTCCTGCACACTGACTTGCATGGCTCTGCATAGCAGAGCCATACAAAGCAGTGTGCTTACAGTGAAGCGCACACACACAGCAAATAATGTGAAACAGCACACAGTTAACCCTTTGCCCCAGATGTTAACCCCTTCCTGCCCAGTGCCATTAGTACAGTGTCAGTACTTTTTATTAGCACTGATCACTGTATTGGTGTCACTGGGGATGTCAGTGACACCAAGTCAGTTCTTCCCAGTGTCAGAATGCCCGTCGCAGTCCCACAGTCCTGCTATAAGTTGCTGATCACCGCCATTACTGGTTAAAAAAAATCCAGTATTTATACCGCCATTTGTAAACACTATAGCTTTCATGTAAACCAATTGACTTACACATATTTGGCAATATTTTTAGCAAAGACATGTAGCAGAATACATTTTGACCTAAATTTATGATGAAATTTGATTTTTAAAAAAAATGTTCCGGACATGTTTAATAGCAAAAAATTAAAAATATTGTTTTTTTCTCAAAATTGTCAGTCTTTTTTTTTTTATAGCACAAAAAAAAACCCACACAGGCGATCAAATACCAATGAAATAAATCTCTATTGAAAAAAGGACGTAAATTTAATTTGGGTGCAGCGCTGCATGACCATGCAATTGACAGTTAAAGTAATGCAACGCTGTTTCGCAAAAAATGTCCTGGCCAGGAAGGAGGGCAAGTGGTTAAACTGAATGGGTTGTTTTACAGGGTGAGAGTTCACAAACACTTTAATCACTTGATCTCCAGAAGGTTTTACCGCCATTCATAGCCAGGCAATATTTTGCCATTCCGCACTGCTCTACTTTAACTGGCAATTGTGAGGTCATGCAACACTGTACATAAATACATTTTTTTTCACACACATAGAGCTTTCTTTTTTATGGCATTTGATCACCATTGGGTTTTTAATTTTCTTTACTATATAAACAAAAAAAGACCAAAAAGGTTAAAATAAATTCATAGATTTAGGCCACAATGTATTCTAATACATGTCTTTGGTAAAAAAAAATCTCAATAAGTGGATAGGAATTGGTTTGTGTGAAAGTTATAGAGTCTATAAACTATGGTATATATATTTGAAAATTGATTAATCCTGATGTACTGACAGCCTAATTTCTTGAGGCCCTTAAAATGCGAGGACAGTACAAATGGCCCCTTTTTGGTAAGCAGACAGTCTGAGGCATTTAGTAAGAGAAATGGTGATCTTTTTGAAGTTGTAATTTTTTTGTCAAATTTTTTTGGGAAAATAAAGAAAAGAAATAAAAAAAAATTTCACAGTTTTTTCTTACATAGCATCGTCAATGCAGTACAGCGTCATCATATGACTGGTGTGGCAGTGATCGGGGATACTGACTAGTGACAGTATGAAAAAAATGTTTTTAAAAATTTAATTTTTTATGTTTTTTTTTCTTTTTTTTTTTTGTTACTATTTTTTTTACATACTTTTATCAAAGTAGTTCAGTGTCACCATAGTGACACTCTACTACTTTGGGGGGGGGGGGTGAACTGGGATTTTTGTTTACACTTTGATAGCTGTTATAGTGTTTATCATTCATAACAGCTGTGACTACTATTGTGTGCTGTGATTGGCCTACAACTATCACATGGTACAGGGTGCTGTGATTGGCCCAGGTACCATGTGACAGCTGTGGGCCAATTACAGAATCACTATAGGAATCACAGCTGTTATGTATGAAACTAATTAATTGACATTGCAATCACATGATTACCGCAATCTGATGTGTCCGGTGGACACAGTAGCTGTGGGAGTGGCGCGCACCTAAGCTGGATGACATACATGTACGTAATACAGTCTGGCCGTACCGCCTAACCACAGTAAACATGATGTGGATGGGCGGCAACTGATTAAAGAAACTACCACCAGAAAATTGTTGTTAGTACTTTATTGAATTATTCTGAATTTCTTTCACTCAAAACAATGCCATCAGGGGCTGGAGCTCAGTCTCAAACACATTGTATACAAAATGCTATTACCTATATAAAATGAAAACTGATATTTGTCAATTCACCTATTACATCAGATATACAGATATGCTCAAAAGTTTGCAGAGGTGATAAACTCAATTTCAATATGGGCTGCATCAGCATTATGGTTGCCCTCAAAGGGCCAGTTGTATCTAAGGAGCAGAAAGTGCAGGGTCTGGAGGAGGACCAGAGGAGGGCTTGAGGCAGATGCTAGGGTCTGCTGAATGCTGAGACCAGGGGAGGTGGAGACAGGGTGGGGTGCTGCAGCTACAGGACAGGTGTGTGGGCCACATGAAATGGTCTGGGGGGCCTTGTGCTTGACACAAATGCCTTATAACTATCACTATTTTATTCTCTAGGCTGTCTGCTTTCATAAAATATATAATATTTGGTTTTTTTTTGTAATCTTCAGGCCTAAAATGATTTTTAAACATGTCTGCAAAAAATACAAAAACGGCTCTGGCAGCAAAAAGGTTAAAGTAAACATGAGTGAGCAGGAAAAACACATATCTTTCATTTGTTATGAGACATTCAACTGTAGGTCATAACAGAATGGCACAATCATAAAACAAAACATGGCAACAAGTAAATAAATGAAAAGACCCCTGTTCAAAAGTCTGCATACCCTTAGTTCTTATAACTATGTATTTCCCCCTTTAGTATCAATGACAGCTCACAGTCTTTTGTAATAGTTGTCTATGAGGCCCTGAATTCTTGCAAGTGGTATAGTTGCCCATTCGTCTTGGCAAAATGCCTCAAGGTCATTTTGCCAAGAACTGCACATTTGAGATCTCACCAAATTGTTGGACAGTATTTTCTGATAATATGTTGCATTCACCTCGCCATCAATTTTCACAAGATTCCCCGTGCTTATAAAGCTCACACCCCCCCCAAAATATCAGTGAGCCACCACCATGCTTCACAGTGGGGATGGTATTCTTGTAGCTGTTGACCCCTCTCCAAACATAGTGCCTATAGTGACAATTTTGGTCTTGTCACAGTGTGCTGTGAGGCATGTTAAGGTGTTGTCGGGCATATTGTAACTGGGCTTTTTTATGGCATTGCCGCAGTAAAGGCTTCTTTCTGGCAACTAAACCAAGCAGCTCATTTGTGTTCACGTATCATCGTATTGTGCTCCTTGAAACAGCCACACCAACCTTTTCCAGAGCAGCCTGTACTTCTCCTGAGGTTACCTGTGGGTTTTTCTTTGTGACCCGAACACTTCTGGCAGTTATGGCTGGAATCTTTCTTGGTCTATCCAAGCTTGGCTTGGTATCAAGAGATCACTGAATTTTCCACTTTTTAGTAAGTGATTAAACAGTACTGACTGACATATTCAAGGATATCTTTTTATATTATTTTCCATCTTTATTAATTTCATTTACCTTATTACACAGGTCTTTTGACAGTTCTTTTCTGTTCCCCATGGCTCAGTGCATTAATGAGAAAGCTAACAAACTCTCTGATTTTTTAAACACAGATGGTAATTGCAGTTAAAAAAAAACACAGATGTGGGAAAGTAACCTTTATTTGCCATTTTAACCCGTGTGTGTCACCTTGTGTGTCTGTACCAAGGCCAAACATTCCAGGGTATGTAAACTTTTGATCATGGCCATTTGGGTGATTTCTGTTATCATTATGATTTAAAAAGGAGCTAAAGAAGTGTGATATTAAATGGAGTCGTATGATCACTATCCTTCATAAAAGACATGATCAGTCATATTTTCAATATCAATGCCAAAATTTTATGATTTCTGCCATGGTGTGCAAACTTTTGAGCACAACTGTACCTAGCCTTCAAACTAAACTTTCTTGTACTATAGATAAAGCATTGATCCAATGTGTGTCACCCTTGAAAACATTCAATTTTTTATTACAACCTCTCCAATGTGTAGTCATGGTGTCAATCCACATAACTAGAGATGAGCGAATTATTCAAAAATTCGGTTCGGCTGATTCGCCGAATTCGCCGAATAAATTCGCTTCGAGCCGAATATATTCGCTGCGAATTTAACTTATAAAAAGGGTGTTTCTAGGCTTCAGAGAGCCTTTATATTAGTGCAGAACACTGTACCTTTAATTTAAATGCCCTTGGAGTCTGCTGGGGAAGAGAAATAATACTGTCAGTCAGTATGACATGCAGATGAGTGCCGTCGATCTTAGAATCACCGCACACTTCACTCATTTGGGCAGTCACGGGGCCAAAACCAGAGTGTGGAGCCACAGTGTGGCGGTGGAGGCAGCAGCAATGGGAGGCCATACAGCACCCTATGACAAAATGGAACCCACCAGCAGTGTGAGGAGACCTGAAAGTGGCACATGGCAGAGTGTGGCGATGGAGACAGCAGCAATGGGAGGCCGTACAGGGACCCATGACACACTCTGGACCTGGCAGCAGCATGAGGAGGCGGTACAGGGGCCCATGACAGATTACGGGCCTGGCAGCAGCATGAGGAGTCGGTACGGGGGCCCATGGCAGATTACGGGCCTGGCAGCAGCATGAGGAGGCGGTACAGGGGCCCATGGCAGAGTGGCGGAGCATAAGCAGCTAAAATTGAAGGCCATACAGAGGCCTATGTTAAAAAGTCCCCCCAGCAGCAGCGTGGGGAGACGACTATCAAGAGTCCAATGGCAGAGTGGTGGAGCAAAAGCAGCTTCAATTGAAGGCCATACACAGGCCTAGGTTTAAAAGTCCCTCACAGTTAATTCCGATAACGGACTCTACTCCTCCGTGCAATCTAGTTACGAGACCCTGGGCAGGTCTGGGTCCAATTTGTGGTAGAGACTGGTTTTGTTCAGCCATGCTTGAGCGAGTAATAACAGGTCTGTGCTGCCCTTTGGTGTCTGGCTTAATGCGCACAACACTGAACATCCCAGCGTTTGTCAACGATTTGCCGTTAAGTGATGCAAACCCGCTGAACCACGTTCATGAGGAGCAGGGGGCCATGAATCAGTATGGACCTGGCAGCAGCGTGAGCAGACGACAGAGGCACATGGCGCAGGGTGGCGGTGTAGGCAGCATTATTCTGAAGCCATACACAGGCCTAGGTTAAAAAGCGGAAGCCGTCAGCAGCGTGAGCAGACGACAGAGACACATGGCGCAGGGTGGCGGTGGATGCAGCAGTATTCGGAAGCCAAACACAGGCCTCGGTTAAAAAGCGGAAGCCGTCAGCAGCGTGAGCAGACGACAGAGGCACATGGCGCAGGGTGGCGGTGGAGGCAGCAGCAATGGAAGGCCATACAGCACCCTATCACAAAATGGAACCCACCAACAGTGTAAGGAGACCTGAAAGTGGCACATGGCAGAGTCTGGCGATGAAGTCAGCAGCAATGGGAGGCCGTACAGGGACCCATGACACACTCTGGACCTGGCAGCAGCAAGAGGAGGCGGTACAGGGGCCCATGGCAGAGTGGCGAAGCGTAAGCAGCTTAAATTGAAGGCCATACAGAGGCCTATGTTAAAAAGTCCCCCCAGCAGCAGTGTGGGGAGACGACTATCAAGAGTCCAATGGCAGAGTGGCGGAGCAGAAGCAGCTTCAATTGAAGGCCATACACAGGCCTAGGTTAAAAAGTCCCCCCAGCAGCAGCGTGGGGAGACGACTATCAAGAGTCCAATGGCAGAGTGGCGGAGCGGAAGCAGCTTCAATTGAAGGCCATACACAGGCCTAGGTTAAAAAGTCCCCCCAGCAGCAGTGTGGGGAGACGACTATCAAGAGTCCAATGGCTGAGTGGCGATCCGGGAAGTCAGCGTTGTGATTGCAGATGCAATGCAGAGATTCTATGAGGTGATGCCGTGGGTGCGAAGAAGATCATATACCGTCGTACTTCCATCCATAAGACGGAACAACCTGCGAACCGGGAGCTTTATTGCCCTGACCCGCTGAGCAGCTTCTGGGATACCCAAGAGTTTGGCTTCTGTGGGGAATATGGTTGAAAACTGAAACTTAAAGGCATGTTGACGGAAGGGCACCAGTGTCAGTGCTCCGGAGGGAATATAGCTTCAAAGCTGACACTTAAAGGTATATCGACGGTCAGAGACCACAGGAAGTGGAGCTTGCGTCTTAAATCAACTGAATGTGGCAGACGTGAAACGTCTACGGGCCGTATATGAAACGGGTTGTTCCTCTTTCTGGAATAAGTGTTGGAAATGGCCACTCTTTTTGGTGTGGCGTTTTGTCTACTTAATTCCGATAACGGACTCTACTCCTCCGTGCAATCTAGTTACGAGACCCTGGGCAGGTCTGGGTCCAATTTGTGGTAGAGACTGGTTTTGTTCAGCCATGCTTGAGCGAGTAATAACAGGTCTGTGCTGCCCTTTGGTGTCTGGCTTAATGCGCACAACACTGAACACTGTGTCCCTGAGTAACGATTCTGTGTCCCTGAGTAACGATTCTGTGTCCCTGAGTAACGATTCTGTGGCCCTAAAGTCTCTGTTGCCCTAACTCTGTCCCTTAATACACACAGGTCTGTCTCTCTTGAATGACCGGAGGCTAATGGAGAATTCTAAGATGGCCGCGATTTATAGCTCCACCATTACACAGTCCTGGCTGGCTGCTGATTGGCTAATGCGATCACATGTCATGAATGCATTATGGGTCAGCGCGCCTTCCCAGAGATCCCCGCCCCATCTTCTCTGTCCATTTTCTCCGTCGCCACACATGTCGCCGCCATTTTTGGGAAAATTCGATTCGTGCATCCGAAGTTTGCTAATCTTCGGATTCGTCGCGAATAGAATTTTTCCAAATCTTCGGAACGAATTTCACTTCGTCATGTTCGATTCGCTCATCTCTACACATAACCTTTAACCTGTTTGGATTTCCTTGGTTAAAATGCACCTAAAGTATAACTAAAGGCAATTTTTTTCAGTTTTGGATGGAGTGGAGAGGGATTAGAAAACCTGTCAGTTTTTATTGCTATCTGATTCTGGTTATAGAGATTCACCCTCTATATTTGTCCTGTTTACTGTTATTATTGAAAGTGAAAGTAAAAGAAAATCCCAAAATTTGGGTTGTGCCCAGAAAAGTAATAGAGGGGAAATCTTCCAATGGGGGCACTAGTTCTGGTAACCTGGGGGTCACCAAGGGATTCCCTTAATTTGCATGGATTTTCTTTCTCTTCTTGTTTGGCTATGGGACAGGAAGTGAAGGTAAATTTCCTCAATGGGACACAGAGGGCGAAAAAAAACCTGACAGGGGATATAACCCTCCCTTGCTCTATCCAAAAAAAAAAAAAAAAAAGTTTTGCCTATAGTTCTTCTTTAACTGTGTCTAAAAAAATATGGCTTTCCGCACGTTTTTAGTACTGTTTTTATGCTGTCAGGAGAAAAGCCTTCAGAAGAGCCTAGTGCACATGAGGCCTTACACACAGCCACTGGGAGTGTTTAACCACTAGCCTACAGGGCACCTATACCCCCTTCCTGCCCAGGCCAATTTCCAGCTTTCAGCGCTGTCGCACTTTGAATGACAATTGCGTGGTCAAACAACACTGTACCTATATGAAATTTTTATCATTTTTTTGTGAAAGATAGAGCTTTATTTTGGTGATAGTTAATCACCTCTGGGTTTTTTCTTTTTTCTTAAACAAACCAAAAACCACTGAAAATTTTGAAAAAAAAAGTTTTTTCTTAGTTTTTGTTATAAAATTTTGTAAATAAGTGATTTTTCTCCTTCATTGATGTGCGCTAATGAGGCTGCACTGATGGGCAATGATAGGCTGCACTGATGGACACTGATAGGTGGCACTGATGGGCACTGATGAGGAGGCACTGGTAGGTGGCACTGATGGGCATTGACAGGCATCACTGATGGGCACTGAAAGGCAGCACTGATACATGGCATTGATATATGGCACTGATAGGCAGCACTGATAGGCGGCACTGACTGGCACTGATGGGAGGCACTGACTGGCACTGTTAGGCGGCACTGAATGGCACTGTTAGGCGGCACTGAATGGCACTGTTAGGTGGCACTGATTGGCATTGATAGGTGGCACTGACTGGCACTGATGGGTGACACTGAAAGGCAGCTCAGATGGGCACTGATATGTGGCATTAATGTGCACTGGTAGGCACTGATATGTGGCACTGATGGGCACTGGCACGAGGCACTGACATAAGGCACTGATGGACACTGACAGGTGGCACTGCTGGGGCTACACTGATCATCAGGGCACACTGATCATCAGTGCCCTGATGATCAGTGTACATGTCCCCTCCGCGGAAAGATCCGCTGTGTTCGAGGGACACAGCACACCGTTGATCGCCACGCTGCGCGCTCCCTGAGCTGTGCATGCGCAGTGACAATGGGAGGACGTCATATGACGTCCTCCCAGAATGAGAGAACCACCTTGCGCCCGTCATATTACTATATGGCAGGCGGGAGGTGGTTAAAATCCCCTGAAACCACTGCCATAATTACTGTGATGGTGGCAATAAAAGGGTTAATGGAAAACTGTCTCTGGGGACTACATTTCACATAGACTCAGGTTTTTCCCAGCAGTCCTGTGTTCTCTTACTCCCTTCCTCACTGGCAGCCATAGAGAGGGAGAACAGCTGCAGCACTGGCTGTGAGTGAGCAGCTGCAGCATGTGTGACACTGTCAGTGACAGCCTGGTCCATGCACTGGCGGACGAGACCTCAGTGAACCCAGGTGACAGATGTATATGCGCAGAAGATGCTCTGGGCTACTCTGCAAAACCACTGCACAGAGCAAGTAAGTATAGACATGTTTGTTATTTCTTTTTAATTGAAGCTTTAGTGTCACTTTAAAGTATAGTTAAAGGGAAAACTTTTATTTTTGTTTTGGATATAGTGGAGATTTATTAGAACCCCTGTCAGTCAGTGGCGTCACTAGGGATGGTGTCACCTGGTCCTGTAAAGCATGGTGTCATACCCCCCCCCTAATAATTTTTTCCTTTATATGTTTGCCCCACTGTAGGGCACTGAGTGGGCTAGCGTATTGGCATGGCTCCTCTCCACTAGCCTGCCACAGTGCTCTGTCCTGCCGCACGGAGTGACAGAACAGTAGACACTGGGCAGGCTAGTACGTCGGGCTCTCTCCTGTCTAGTCTGCCACAGTGCCTTTCAGGGCACTGGGCAGGCTAGTTTTGGAACAGCAGCATGAGGTCAAAGTGTGCACCCCAAACTGGCCCCTGTAAATAATGTAGTCTGTGCACTGTCACAGATGGGGGTGACACCATCACGGTCTTGATGGTGTCTCCCAGTGGAGTGTCTCCCAGTGGAGTGCCGCCCCCCTTCCTGGACGCAAGAATTACCCCCAGCATTGATGTCAGTGGGCGCATTAATAATCCCCAGCATTGGTGTCAGTGGATGCATTAATATCCCCCAGCATTGGTGTCAGTGGATGACTTAATATCCCCAGCATTGGTGTCATTGAACTTCATAATAACTTCCAGTATTGGTGCCAGTGGTTGCATTAATAACCCCCAACATTGGTGACAGTGGATGCATTAATAGATCCCAGCCTTAGTGTCAATGGATGCATTAATATCCCCCAGCATTGGTGTTGATGGTCTCCATAATAACTCCCAGCATTGGTGCCAGTGGATGCATTAATAACCCCCAGTATTGGTGTCAGTGGTCTCATTAATAATCCCCAGCATTGGTGTCAATGGATGCATTACTAACCCCCAGCATTGGTGTTGATGGTCTCCATAATAACTCCCAGCATTGGTGGAAGTGGATGCATTAATAACCCCCAGTATTGGTGTCAGTGGTCTCATTAATAATCCCCAGCATTGGTGTCAATGGATGCATTACTAACCCCCAGCATTGGTGTCAGTAGACTCAATAATAACTTCCAGAATTTGGTGCCAGTGGATGCATTAATAACCCCCAGTATTGATGTCAGTGGATGCCATAAATACCCCAACACTGGTACTAGAGGACGCCATGATAACTCCCAGCATTGGTGTCAGTGGACGCATTAATAACCCCAAGCACAGATTTCAGTATCATTAAGTCCCTCCCCCACATTGGTGGTCAGTGGATTTGAAATGTAACCCCTCCCATGACCACCAATGTGGGGGGGATTTAACTTTTACCGACATTGCCACAAATGCAGAAGGAGGGTTAAAATTTCACTGCCAAGAGGACCAATGCAAGGTGTGCGTGTGGGGGGGGGATGATGGGGTTAACATTCACTGCCATGAAGACCAATGCAGGTGAGGGATGGGGGCTTAAATTTTACTGCCACTGACCGCCACCCCCTGACCTGCATTGAAGGTCACGGCAATGTTAGCCTCTTCCTCAACAGCCTGCTCCAGTCCCATTCCCCTACTTTCTATCCTCTGGCGTTGGACAGGGAGCAGAGCTGAGCTTGCCTCAGCACACACTCACTCCTGGTCAGCTCTTTTCTACCTGTTCTAGGAGTGCAGCCAAATGGGCGGGCAGGCGGGCAAGCGAGTGAGCGAGCAGACAGGCAGGCAGGTGGCTGAGTGGGCAGCTCAGGCAGGGGGCAGGCTGGATCTCCAAAACTGGCCACACCCCCATCCCACCCACAAAATAAGCAGTGTACACCAAGAGGAGGAGATCCAGTCCCACAGCTGGAGGGAGGGGGGAGCAAAATCCTCCCTCCAGCAGCTACCGGGACCTCTTGTCCCGACCCTGGTGCAGGGGCGGACTGACCATTTGGAAACTCGGGCACTGCCTGAGGGGTCAGTAGGGGGCCCCATCAGATGTCCCTGATACCTGTTTCATAGGCTTTTTTGAGTTTGGGCTAGGACACAGGGCCCCATGATCCCCTATTGCCCGGGGGCCCATTTGTCAGTCCGCCCCTGCCCTGGTGTCACCCTTTACTCATAGCGACACCACTGTTGTCAGTTTTTATTGCCATCTCTGCCCCCAAACTACTTGCCCTCCAGAGGATTTCCCCCCTTCCTGACCAGGCCATTTTTTGCATTACGGCGCTGCGTTACTTTAACTGACAATTGCACGGTCATGCAACACTGCACCCAAATGAAATTTACATACTTTTCCCCCCATGAACAGAGATATCTTTTGGTAGTATTTGATTGCCTGTACATTTTTAATTTTTTGTGCTATAAAAAAAAAAAGACTGACAATTTTGAGAAAAAAAAAACAATACTTTTGACTTTTTGCTAATAAACATAACCAGTAAAAAATTTTAAAAATCAAATTTCATCATAAATTTAGGCCAAAATGTATTCTGCTACATGTCTTTGCTAATAAAAAAAAATCCCAATATGTGTAAATGAATTGGTTTATGTAAAAGTTATAGCATTTACAAATGGCGGTGTATGTACTGGGATTTTTTGCAATTTTTTTTTTTTTAATTTTTACTAGTAATGGTGGCGATCAGCAACTGATAGCGGGACTGCAGCGGGCATTCTGACACTGGGGGGGAACTGACTTGGTGTCACTGACATCCCCAGTGACACCAATACAGTGATCAGTGTTAATAAAAAGCACTGACACTGTACTAATGGCACTGGGCAGGAAAGGGTCAACATGTAGGGCAATCAAAGGGTTAACTGTGCTGTTTTGCATACTGGGTTGTGTTTGTGGTAAACTGTAAGCACACTGCTTTGCATGGCTATGCAGAGCCATGCAAAGCAGTGTGCAGGAGCTGACAGGGGAGAGAAGTGTTTTGTTTACAAACAGTTCTCCCCCCCGTCGGAGATGCTTGGCAATCACCAGGCACCAGCGAGTAATCACCGGCTGGGACCCGGTGATTGACAGCCACGGCTGCGAATGGTGGCGCGGGTAGGGTGCGCGCACGCCGCTCACGCACCCCCTACCTGGAAATGCAAAATCACGTATATATACAGTACCTGACTTTGCGTACCAGTGCCCCCCTGTAGCGGTACTTCTGCTATAGGGTGGACGGGTAGCAGTTAAGGAGAGTCACCCTTTTTACCATTATCACTGTAAGTGATTTCCTCTCACTTCCTGTTTTGGCTATATTACAGGAAGTGAAGGGAAATTTCTGCAATGGGACACAGATATGGAAATAAATCTGACAAGGGTTATAAACTTCCCTTGCTCTATCCAAAAGTGAAAAAAAACGTTTTGAAGTGTTGAAGCAAATGATTCAGCATGACAAGTAGGACAAGCAGCATTTTCAGCTGTTGATTGTGACATGTTCTCTTTAAAATGTGTCTAGCTGTAGTAAATAGAAGATATCAGTTTGTCTGTTGTCATCTTGTACATAGTGCTGTGCCCAGGCTGAAGTGACAGGTGATGACAGATGGGAAAGTGAAGTGTTGTGTAGTGAGAGAAGAATAAGGATTTGGGTGTCCCCTGTGTACAAAGGTGGAGCAGGGAGGAGTGCTGAGGAGAATACACACACACACACTTGTAGCACACAGCCCTACACTAGCTAGCGCTGCCTGTACACAGTGCAGGTTGGTCAGAGCGGAGAGCAGTGATTGGTTGCCTGCTGACTGGGCTCAGCCCCGAGCTGACACAAAACCACGGCCAAGCAGCGCCTCTCACTGCACTCCAAAGTCCTGGCAAGGAAAGCACAGACAAGATTTACACAGAGGAGGCTGCAGACTGCTCATCACCCTGCCACTCCTCACACAGGACCACTATGTTCACATAACGCCGCCTCTGTCATAGCATACTGACCTCTCAGCCCACCTATGACCCTCACTACACCTGACTCCCGGACATTTGTGGATGCTGAATGAATAAAGTGCTGAATTGTGATTAGACAAGGCGCTCTGGTGTGGACTCTGTGTGTTCCTTGGTGACACTACCTGGACATGGCTACACGGGGGCCCGCCTGGCTCTGGCTGTGCTTGGCTTGCACCAGCTGCTTGTGTCTTGGAGAAGTGTGGAAGGAAGGAGTGCTGGGCATGAGGAGCCAGGCTGGGAGCTCCGGGCTGGGAGCAGGTGAGTCTTCCCGCACACATGGAGAGGCTGTGCTACCTGTGGGGGACACGGTGTCCGAACATATGCTCAGACTCTATGATAAGTACCGAGGAGGAGGAGGAGGGAGAAGGGGCAGAGACAGCTCCCGCCAACAACTCACCCTCAAGGACGGCAACACCGTGCGGAGCTTCAAACCCCTCCATGGTGAGTCCGGCTATACAACCTTCTTTATCATGTCTGATATCGGCACACTCGGAGATATACAGGACACTCAGAGCCTGCAGGGGCACCATCTCTTATCTCACTCAGTACACCTTATACATCATACAGTACACCATATACATCATACGATACCACGTATACATCACACGATACACCATATACATCATACAATACACCATATACATCATACGATACCACGTATACATCACACGATACACCATATACATCATACAATACACCATATACATCATACGATACCACGTATACATCACACGATACACCATATACATCATACGATACACCATGTACATCATACGATACCACGTATACATCACACGATACACCATATACATCACACGATACACCATATACATCATACGATACACCATATACATCATACGATACACCATATACATCACACGATACGCCATATACATCATACGATACACCATATACATCATACGATACACCATATACATCACACTGCACCATATACATCACACGATACACCATATACATCATACAATACACCATATACATCATACGATACACCATATACATCACACGATACACCATATACATCATACGATACACCATATACATCACACGATACACCATATACATCATACGATAGCACGTATACATCACACGATACACCATATACATCACACGATACACCATATACATCACACGATACACCATATACATCATACGATAGCACGTATACATCACACGATACACCATATACATCACACGATACACCAAGTACATCATACGATACACCATATACATCACACGATACACCATATACATCACACGATACACCATATGCATCATACGATACCACGTATACATCACACGATACACCATATACATCATACGATAGCACGTATACATCACACGATACACCATATACATCATACAATACACCATATACATCACACGATACACCATATACATCACACGATACACCATATACAGCACACGATACACCATATACATCACACTGCACCATATACATCACACGATACACCATATACATCATATGATACACCATATACATCACACAATACACCATATACATCACACAATACACCATATACATCATAAGATACACTGTATACATCACACTGCACCATATACATCATACGATACACCATATACATCACACAATACACCATATACATCACACGATACACCATATACATCACACGATACACCATATACATCACACGATACACCATATGCATCATACGATACACCATATACATCACACGATACACCATATGCATCATACGATACCACGTATACATCACACGATACACCATATACATCATACGATAGCACGTATACATCACACGATACACCATATACATCACACGATACACCATATACATCATACGATACACCATATACATCACACGATACACCATATACATCATACGATACACCATATACATCACACGATACACCATATACATCATACGATAGCACGTATACATCACACGATACACCATATACATCACACGATACACCATATACATCACACAATACACCATATACATCACACGATACACCATATACATCATACAATACACCATATACATCACACTGCACCATATACATCATACAATACACCATATACATCACACTGCACCATATACATCATACAATACACCATATACATCACACGATACACCATATACATCACACGACACACCATATACATCCACTGCACCATATACATCATATATTACACCATATACATCACACTGCACCACGTACATCATATGATACACCATATACATCACACAATACAGCATATACATCACACGATACACCATATACATCACACGATACACCATATACATCACACGATACACCATATACATCATACGATACACCATATACATCACACTGCACCATATACATCATATGATACACCATATACATCATATGATACACCGTATACATCATACGATACACCGTATACATGATACGATACACCATATACATGATACGATACACCATATACATCACACGATACACCATATACATCATACGATACACCATATACATCACACGATACACCATATACATCATACGATACACCATATACATCACACGATACACCATATACATCATACGATAGCACGTATACATCACACGATACACCATATACATCACACGATACACCATATACGTCACACAATACACCATATACATCACACGATACACCATATACATCATACAATACACCATATACATCACACTGCACCATATACATCATACAATACACCATATACATCACACTGCACCATATACATCATACAATACACCATATACATCACACGACACACCATATACATCCACTGCACCATATACATCATATATTACACCATATACATCACACTGCACCACGTACATCATATGATACACCATATACATCACACAATACAGCATATACATCACACGATACACCATATACATCACACGATACACCATATACATCACACGATACACCATATACATCATACGATACACCATATACATCACACTGCACCATATACATCATATGATACACCATATACATCATATGATACACCGTATACATCATACGATACACCGTATACATCATACGATACACCATATACATGATACGATACACCATATACATCACACGATACACCATATACATCACATGATACACCATATACATCACACGATACACCATATACATCACATGATACACCATATACATCACACTGCACCATATACATCACACAGTACACCAATATACATCATACGATACACCATATACATCATACGATACACCATATACATCACACGATACACCATATACATCATACGATACACCATATACATCATACGATACACCATATACATGACACTGCACCATATACATCATATGATACACCATATACATCATACGATACACTATATACATCACACGATACACCATATACATCACACAATACACCATATACATCATACGATACACCATATACATCATACGATACACCATATACATCACACGATACACCATATACATCATACGATACACCATATACATCACACAATACACCATATACATCATACGATACACCATATACATCATACGATACACCATATACATCACACGATACACCATATACATCACACGATACACCATATACATCACACGATACACCATATACATCATACGATACACCATATACATCACACGATACACCATATACATCATACGATACACCATATACATCACACGATACACCATATACATCACACGATACACCATATACATCACACAATACACTATATACATCTCCAGCCCTCCTGTCCCATATGTACATTTATCTGCTTTTATTCTTCTCTACATCTCTCCATCTCCCTCTCTTCTCTTCTTTCCATATCTACAGGGTTCTCTCCACAAATATAACCATCTCTTACTATATATATATATATATATTCATATTCCCATATATGGGTCCCCCATATATATTTCCATAGTCCCATTTAGAGGTCTCTTTCCCTATATAAATGTCTATATTCCAATATAGATGTCTATTTCCCCCATTTATATATGTGTTCACACAATTAGGTCTCTTTCCCCCATATATATGTTCTTTCACCCATATATTCCCATACAGAGGCCTCTCTCCCTGTACGTGTGTCTGTATTCCCATATAGAGGTCTATCGCCCCCATATATATGTCTATTTTCCCATATAGAAGTATCTCTCCCCCAATACATATGTCTATATTCACATATATAGGTCTCTGTCCCCCATATATATGTCTATAATCCCATACAGAGGTCTATATCCCCCATATTTATGTCTATAATCCCATTTAAAGGTCTCTCACCCCCATATATATGTCTATATTCCCATATACAGGTCTCTCTCCTCTATATATATGTCTCTATTCCCATATAGAAGTCTCTCCCCCATATATATGTCTATGTTCCCATATTAGAGGTCTCTCTTCCCTCTATATATGTTTATACTTCCATATAGAGGTCTCTCTTCCCCATATATATCTATATTCCCATAAATAGGTCTCTCGCCCATATATATGTCTATATTCCCATATAGAGGTCTGTCTCCCCATGTATATGTATATATTCCAACATAGAGGTCTCTCTTCCCCATGTATTCCCATTAATAGATCTCTCTACCCCATATATATGTCTATGTTCCCATATTAGAGGTCTCTCTATCCTCTAGATATGTTTATACTCCCATATAGAGGTCTCTCTCCCCCATATATATGTATATATTCCAACATAGAGGTCTCTCTTCCCCATGTATATCTATATTCCCATAAATAGGTATCTCTCCCCCATATATATGTCTATATTCCCTTATAGAGGTCTGTCTCCCCCATTAATAGATCTCTCTACCCCATATATATGTCTATGTTCCCATATTAGAGGTCTCTCTATCCTCTAGATATGTTTATACTCCCATATAGAGGTCTCTCTCCCCCATATATATGTATATATTCCAACATAGAGGTCTCTCTTCCCCATGTATATCTATATTCCCATAAATAGGTATCTCTCCCCCATATATATGTCTATATTCCCATATAGAGGTCTGTCTCCCCCATATATATGTCTATATTCCCATACATAGGATTGTCTCCCCCATTTGTACATCTATATTATATAGGTCTCTCTCCCACCCCCCATATATATGTCTCTCTTTCCATATATATATGTCTCTATCTCTCCATATATTTATTTTTCTTCCCATATATAGGTCTCTCTCTCCCCCCATATACAGGTCTCTCTTCCTATATAAAGGTCTCTATTATTTATTTATTTATTTCAGGTACTTATATAGCGCCGTCAATTTACACAGCACTTTACATATATATTGTACATTCACATCTGTCCCTAACCCTCAAGGGGCGTACAATCTAAGGTATCTCCCAATATATATGGTTCTCTTCCCATATGTAAGTCCCTTACCCCCCCCCCCCCCCCATATATGTCTCTCTTCCCATATATAAGCCTCTGTCTCTCCATATATTTATCACTTCCCATATATAGGTCTCTGTCTCTTCATATATATGTCTCTCATCCCATATGTAGGTCTCTAGTTCTCCATATATTTCTCTCTTCCCATATATAGGTTTCTCCCCCCCCCCATAAATATGACTCTCTTCCCATGCATAAGTCTTTCTCTGTTCCATATGTATCTCACATCATATATGACCTCTTCCTATATATATAGGTCTCTCTCTATTCCCATATGTATGTTTCTCTTCCAATGCATAGTTCTCTTTTTCTCTTCCCATATTTAGATATCTCTCTTCCTGTGTATAGGTCACTCTCTCCCCATATATCTCGCTCTCATCCCTTATATATGTCTCTATATATTGGTCTCTCATCCTATATACAATTCTGTCTCTATTCATATAGGTCTCTCTCTTCTCATATATAGGTCTCTCTCTCTCTTACCATATATACATCATTCTCTCTCTCCTATATATGTCTTCCACTCTCTGCTCTCTATTTCTCCTTTTTTGTTTTATGTTGCATATTTTCTGAAAGAACTGTTGACATACAGTTGCACTTTAACTATTATTCCCAAAGCCTCATAGTTACTTATAACTTGAAAATAAGTTTGGTGACATATAAAGCATCCTTCCACATGGAAGCTTGCATCTCCAGTTCTGGTACCTGACCTTTTCCGGTGCCCATAGCCTGCTGGAGCTGACCTTGTGCCTAAGTGAACTGTATTTAACGTTGGTGCTATTTAGTGTAACACCCCTTGCTATTTCATTACGGATCCTTGTGTGTCTGTAACTAATTTATTGTGTGGAATGACATTATTACAACTGTCAGAATTCCTCAAATAACACTGAGCCAGTTTTGGAGGCTCTCAAACATGAGCTCCGTTCTGTTTTCTAGTTGAGCACTGATTAATAGGCTGCGTAACGGTAAACCTTGTTTGAGGTAAGTCCCTGCTGATAGCCAGACAAACCGCTTTCCTGCTGAAGCATGTACTGGAATTAATTTCTGTTATGAAATGGATTTATTAGAATTGAAATGATCATTAAATAGTAGCAGTGGCATGTGCAGACAAGACACTGTTGCTGCAAATAAAAAAAGAAAGTATCATGGACAGTACATTGTTGCTTTTATGCAGGTAGCTGTTTTCTGATTGGTTGCTATAGGTGTTATTTACTAAAGCTGGAGAGTGCAAAATCTGGTACAACTCTGAATAGAAACCGATCAGCTTGCAGGTTGTATTGCCATAGCTTAATGGAACAAGCTGAAGTTAGAAGCTGATTGGCTGCCATGCACAGCTGCACCAGATTCATTTTAGTAAATCCCTCCAGTGTGTTTCTGCACTCTGCTCTCATAAATAACCCTAAATCCATAGCAAAGGCCATCCAGTATGTAACAGTGATGGGCACCTGTCCCATAGCAAGATAGCTCCATTATACCGGGCACAGGTGCCAATATGGAAATCATAATAAAACTCTTTATGTTCATAGCGTGAAGAGGCAAAACAAATGTTTAAAGTTGGTGTAAAAATTTCTCCAGTGGAGTGAAAAGGATCAAAGAGTCCATTGTTCTTTAAAAAAAATTAGGGATGCAATTGCTACGGATATAAATGTGGGTACCTGTCAGGGTATTGCATGGTGTTGGGGTATCACAGTCCAGCTTAATTGCCTTTCAGTGCTCACATTCACAAAATAGCTGGAATACTTGCCAGCATGTGTTCCTTATGATAACGTTTAGTCGAGACATCTTGACAGTCTATTTGGGAAAATGTCAGTTCCTTTCCATTCTTTTGTTGACTCAACAGTTTATTTGTTGTTTAATCTCAAGGTCAGTTTCTAATATCTAAAATCTTTCAAGGAGATCACGCTAAGGCTTCCTTGAGGGGCCAACATGTGTGACAAGCATGTTGGGGTCGTCTCTATTGTTCTGTGTTTATTCAGAAGGGAACACTTACAGGGAAGAAGACTAGGAGGCACGTTGAACAAATCCTGCACCACTAAAGAAGCCAGCAAAGCAGTGCTTGTAAAGTGCTTGCAAGGGTCGAGCTAGCAGGTGCATACCCAGAGGCGATCCAAGTACCCTCTCTAGATACAAGAGCTGAACTGATCTTAAACTTGCACTCACATTTCAGCCATCCATGTATCTTTTCACAGTGGAAAAATCTGCAGAGTACGTGTAAAAAGACTGTGATGAAGCAATGCTGTGCTGTGTTTTGATCACACCTTTGGCAGCAGAGAGAGTGTGGAGTTAATTACATTAATCCATTCTCTGCCAGAGTAAACAGAAGAGAGCTGGAAAGGGCAGCACATGGGTAAAAACACTGGGACTTTCATTGGCCTCTTCTTATTGTAATGATACAATGCAGAATGATTCACTTTGTTAAGTGCGCATTGATACCTGCGTCTGATTTGTGCTTTATCACTGGATTATCTCCACGCTGTGAATACAGACTTGATGTTTTAAAGACTTTTAAAAGATGCGTGGCTAATGAGTGGTTAGACATCTGGGATGCTTGCAATCGCTGTCAGATGTTTTGGCAGTCAGAAAAGTGTTAGGGCAGATGAAATAACCAATCTATGTCATGCAAATTAATTATATCATATACACCTCAGTCTGTACAATGATTAACTTGGGTTTTGGCTGGCTGGGCTGCATTTAATCAGTACTTTGCAAATTAAATAGTAGCTTTTGCAATTCTCTTCTACAAGGGAGGAGTTTTTGTGGACTATATCTGGGAAATCATTGAATAAATATAATGACCTAAGACTGATGTCTTCTATATTTTTTAACAATTTTATCAGATGGCTATGTGGTTGACTTTAGAGTAGTTCATGGGAAAAGAATGCAATAGCCTTACATGGGTAATATCAGTTGCCATTAAGCAATAACAAGCGCAGTTTGTAAAGAAAGCGGTGGGAAGTGAAAATCTGCATATTTATTCACTCCCTGGCAGGGTGGATTTGATTTAAATCAAGTTGATTTAAATCACAATTTAAACACTAGTGAAAAGGCTCAATTTAAATCATAATTTTTAAAGAGCAACTGTCATCTCTCCTCCTCTAACCCGCTGTTGACTCACCGACAGTCCCATTCACTTTACGTAGCGATACAGCAAGGTGAGGGGCGTGGCAGTAGCAGGTGGATGCAGGCGCTGCCATGATGAATCTAAGATGACAGGTGCTCTTTAAATGTAAGGAATCCGACTCATTCTTGCTGGTAGTTAGAATATTTAATATTTACAAACCAAATGAAGGTTTCCTTTTTAGAATAATAAGATGTCAGCTTAGTAAAACAGCGATATATGAACCTATTTCAAGTTAATAGGTTAATCACACATAGTTGGAGAACTACTTATATTGTTTTATTTCATGTTTTTCTCTCATGGTTACTGTGAAATTGTGTGAATGCATCAATGCAGTGCATGCAGCTTGCCGAGCTTGGATTCATTGAACAGGTTTACCAAAAATGTAAATATTGCAGAATATACAGCCTCATGCTACATAACTAAGCTCCATTTCATGCTGAATAAACTAAATTATTAATGTATCTTAAATAGAAAACTATCTTTAGATAGATTTTTACTCCAAAAGCATTTTAATAAAATAAATTTGATAAAAATCAAAAAAATACTATTTAAATTAAAAAAATCAGATTTAAAAAAAAAATTTGATGTGCATTATATAACATAATAATCTTTATCAGCTGTACTCTTAGGGTTCTAGAAAACATTAAACTTCAAAACCATAAGTTTCATATGTCTTCACTATTGCCTGAGAATTCTAAAATCATTCCTGTGGAATTAAACAGAAATGACTATCAAAATATATAAAATTAGGAGAAAGAGAATGTGTAACTAGAAATTATGTGGCTATATTACAAAATCTTAACGTGGCCCCTACCTGTGTTAGGTGATTTAAAATGTAACTCTTATTTATCCCACCAAATGTCGATGGTCAGAGTTGGGTGGAAAATTAACATACATCTATTTAAATTCTACAGTGGTGGTCAGAAGCGAGTGGCCTTTAGTGCCCCCCCTTTTTGTGCCCCCCTAAAGTTCTAGCAGTTAGCAGCAAGCAGCATTTAATGCACCCCGATTTATAATTCTATAACCCTAGTGGTCAAAGGAAAACAGCCTATAATGCACCCTTGTAGGGGTTCTGTTTATACTTTTTAAAACCAGTGGCCACTGAAGTTGCACATTCACTCATGGTGTAGCCAGGTAGAGAAGGCTGCTCAGAGACTCAACTTCATCCTCATGATTTGCTGCTGTGTACCCAACAAGAGGAGCCAGCCAGAGCTAAGCTGGTTAAGGTAAACAAATCAATGTGCGACAGACAGAAATTCTTACTTATCTTAACTCTGCCTTAACTTTGAGGCAGCTATTTTACATTCTGTGTTCAAATGAACTGTGCCTATCTGCTCCAAGGGCTCCATAGCAGATGCATAGGCTGCTATGGCTGTAGCTATGTCCTTGAATAAAGAACTGGAGCCCATCACATCATTACAGATGGGGGAAAATCAATCAGGTTATACAATAATAGTATGATTTTGCGCCAGTTGACTATACCTTCTGGGTGTAAAAAATATTTGCGCTTAGTGAAAACGTATGCAATAGCTGTGTAACTATTTTACATTCTGTCTTCAAATGAACTGTGCCTATCTGCTCCAAGGGCTCCATAGCAGATGCATAGGCTGCTATGGCTTTAGCTATGTCCTTGAATAAATAACAGGAGCCCATCACATCATTACAGATTGGGGAAAATCAATCAGGTTATACAATAATAGTATGATATTGCGCCAGTTGACTATACCTTCTGGGTGTAAAAAATATTTGCGCTTAGTGAAAACTTGTATAACCATGTGAGTGCTGCTACCAAAAGAGGAGGGATTTTACATCAGTATTATTGGAAGGATCCCTTCTTTCATCTGTGACAGTATGGAGAGGAGGCGATGAGAGCTTACTAATGAGAGGCAATTGAGGGCACACAAGCGTGTATTGATCTCTTGATATTGAGATCAATAGCTCTGGTAGGTGGCTGCTAAACTATTTGTCTGGTGGAGGAATCATGATTAAACACTTTCAAGATTTATTTTCACCATTGGAATTTTTGTTGGACTGAGCACTTTATGTCTACAATCAGTTTAGTTGTACTATTTAATAATCACGCAATACTTTGGACTGTTTAATACTATTAAGACTTTTTTTTTGCATGGTTGTTTATTATTTATGGTTAGTTGAAGAGAAGCACAGTAAGTGAAGGAAAAATATATCTTCTGGGTGCATAGCTTGCTGAGGGCAAGATAAAGTAGATGTAAAGACTGAATGACATTTAGGGGTTGATTTACTAAAACTGGAACGTGCAATAGCTGTGTAAGGCTGGCCATATTATACAATTATCTTCCAATTTTCTGCCCAATTTCCTTTAGATTTACCTTCAACTATGTAGTGCAAGGGCCTGCTTAATTGGATACAACTGAAAGTGTTGTTTAGGTTTGTCCTCCTATTATTTGGTTTTTGGTAAATCTAAACCAAAAATCTCCAGATAATTGTATAATGTATGGCCAGCCTAACTCTGCATAAAAACCAGCTCAGCTTCCAGGTTTTATTGTCAAAGCTTAATTTAACAAGCTGAAGTTAGAAGCTGATTTGATACTGTACAAATCTGCATCAAATTCTGAGTGCACCAGTTTTAGTAAATCTCCCCCACAGTTTGATAAAACAGTGTTTATTTTAAACATTTTTTTAAAATTAAATATTTTTTCCCCACTTGTTTGTTATTTGCTTCATTTTAGCTGCTGTGTCCTGCAGCCTCCTTGCACTGATGACTGTGTAGTCATTCTCCAGATGAAGACAACAATGTACCATGCTTGTATAATGAGTGTTGAACCTCCCTCTTCTCCATCAGAAACCTGTGTGACAGGGTGACAGTGCAGAAGCATAACTGGGGAACAGGGCATTGTCACCCTGTAACAGCAGGTGCTTGAACAATGACCTTCATGGCCCCATGTATTTTAACTGAAATCTGACGATTTTAAAATATTGAAAATTCATCTTGAAACAACATTAATGTGTTAAAGATTATATGAAATTACAGTGGATAGGTTTTTATTTACATGGGTTTACATGACAGTAAAATAAAAATAATAGGGAGACCTTTAGACAAATGATTGATGGGTACTTGAATGTCAGGTTAAAGATTGTAACAAGGGCCTCTTGTTAGGACTCTTAGTTAATAAATATATAGGGTACATTTAAGTTAAAAAGCTTTCAAACAACATTTTATGAAGTCTCTTTACCCTTTATACTCCCTCCTCCATTTAACTCATCTGAGCCACCCTGCCTCCTTTCAACAACATACCTAGTTTTTGAAAGTCCAGCCTTGTCCCATTGTGATGCCTACTTTGAGCCAGCTTGGTTTCTTTTCCTTGCTGCTTATATATGCAGAATAGAATCTCATATTTCTATAGGGCTGGCAGGTGAGCTGCGTGGGAGATGGCCCCATAGATGTCCATAGACTTCCACTGTACATGCATGGGCATTGGGAAAAGTGTCCAGTTGTAGGATCAGTATAGCGCCGTGGGGAGGTACTGTATGTAGAACAGGTGCATTCAGTGGGGAGTGGGATGAAAAAGGACAAGGAATCCATTAGTTAGTTAGTCTGGCTGAAAAAAGACAAAAGTCCATCCAGTTCAACCATTAAAAAAAAAGTTATAATCCTATACCCACAGTTGATCCAGAGGAAGGCAAAAACCCCAGCAAAGCACGATCCAATTCGCTCCTGCAGGGGAAGAAATTCCGTCCTGATCCCCCGAGAGGCAATCAGATATTCCCTTGATCAACTTTACCTATAAATGTTAGTATCCAGTTATGCAGGCCATAGACGGGTCGTTTATGGGCCGAATTTTCGTCCGCACGAAAATTCGGCCGATATTCACGCCGTTAGTGGGGCCAGCTCACCGGCCTTTTTTCGTGGATCTTCTTACTCATTTTTCTCAGTCATGCTGGAAAATCCACGAAAAACGGCTGTTTTTCGTGGACATTGGTGGCAGCATCGGCAACGGGGCTGACCGATTTTTCGTTTATCGGCCCAATGCTCAGCCGATAAACGGCCCGTCTATGGCCTGCCTTATATTCTGTGTATCCAAGAAATAATTAGTGCTCAAATATATCAAAAAGCAGAACATTGTGTTTAGTTTTAGATGGCGTTAATCAGTGGTTCACACCCTCCTTTCTCTTTTCTTGGAATTTCTCTTAGATAAAACTTGTGGAAGGTGAAGGAAATCCTAAAAAAATTACTCGGTGGTGGTACTTGAGGACTGAGGTTGGAAGCCACTAAAGTAGGCCATAGTTAAAATCCCTGTCAGGTTCATTCTCTGTGATCTCACTGGGGAGATTTCTGTTCTCTTCCTGTGCTGTACACACAAAAAAAAGGGAAGGTAATTTGTTCCTAGATAAGGTGTCCGTTTATGACACAGAGAATAGCTGCGATTCAACAGATCTCAGCTATTCTCTGGTCATTCACAGTTTATGACACTCAGGAGATCATGTCAGCCCTTCACTGGAGATCTGTGTTCTCCCTCCAGATTCTCCAGCCAGAGCTGGAGAATCAGAGGGACCGCAAACTAAGCAGAGATAATTTACCTCCGCTTAATAAACTGATCTTTTACTGTAATCTCACGAGATTATAGTAAAATCAGGCGTTTTCCAGAGTTTGTAGACCGTTCTCCAGCGTTTGGAGACCGTTCTCCCTTCGTTCGGAGAACTGCTTCATAAACTGCATTCACAGGAGAACTGTGTTCTCCGAGAGTGCCGGAGAACTGAGCAGCGATCTATTACCACTGGTTCATAAACGGACACCTAAGTGTCCATGTTACAAGTGCTCTAATTGTAAGATTTCCCAATAATTCTATTCCATGCTCAATAGATCATTTAGAATTTTTCACCACTTTTAGTCCTCACAAAAATGATCACTAAAACAAATGAAAACAGTAAAGTCTGGTACATTCGATGAGAATATCAGACGAAAAAAAAATGTTTACAAAACGCTTGTATGATAATCTGAATGTTAGTACACAGCTTTCAAGAACCGATCACAGTTCATGCAAAATTATCTGAAGGGACAAGCAGGAAATTTTTTCTCATAAGATACTAGAACAAACAATTTTCATTTAATCAGTACAGTATTCACCTGTAAAAAAATTGAGTGACCAAGACCGCGCATGCTTGGAAACAATAGAAAACATTACAATACTACAATACATTACATCATTGGGGGAAGTTGTATTTTGTTTTCTGAGAATTTTAAAAATTCTGCTAACCTATTTGTTTTCAGTATGAGACTAGCATGCAAAAAAAATGGACTATTATTCCTCCGATATTCTCATCTTCTGTAAAAGGCTTAAATCTCCCTAATGGGGACAAAATGAGTAATGCAAAGTTGACAAAGGTCATAACTCTTCACTTCATTCTCTTCAAAAATAAAAAAAAAGTTTGACTTTTAGATACATTTAAATTTTTTATGATTTCTTTGAAAGTGGATGAAAACTGTTAGATCGCCAGTGATAGATGGGCTTGCACTGTCCTCATTTTTAGAGTCACTAGACGACTAATGTGATCAGTTGCATGTGTGAGTTTTTCCTATTGGACAAGTGTGAGTTAACAATTAAGTAACAGCATTGCAGGTGAGGTTTATTACTTGTAAATACAAATTTGTAATAAGACAAACAAGGTAATGTCAGCCTGATGGAATTCCTACTCCATGGGACTATTACTGTTTCTCAAACATAAAAAAAACTTTTTCTTATTCCCACTCAAAGTTGTATATTCAACATGCTAACTTACAGATAACCTAATAGATGGAAACAGTACATCCATCTTCCAAAGATCATATGATTTACCCCACATTTAACATATACCCTTTTAACCTTTTTCTGGGTGTCTAATTATTAAAAGCATATGTTACTTATTTTTTTCTAAACACATCATCCTCTTAAACTGGACTGAATGTCTTTGCTGAGATACATAAAAAATCAGGCGTTGTATATGCAACACCTGCTTTGAATCTCAGCTCCCTTATCTACTTGATACTGAATACATTTTCCAGATCTGGGGCTTTCAAGCCCAGTCCATGTGATTCCTGGGAGGAACAGAATTCTCTAGCCACACTGGCCTGGGAGATAACCTATAATTTTGTAAGTATGTGATGTCTGATGTTTCTGTTCACTTCATTGCAAAACCAATATCTAGATACTGTATTAAACTTTTTCCTTAATTTTCCAGTGATGGTTTCTGTGATGTGCTTGTAATGGATGCATGTAAAATACGCTGCCAATACACTGCTGCCAATATTGCAGAAAACAACTAAAGGTGGCCATAGTTGGATCAAACTTCGGCGGGATCAGCAGGCACCAGCTACATTTCGATCCATGTGTGGCCACTGCCACTCAAGAGAAGTCAATTTATCGCTCAACTGCTGTTGAACAAACCTGTTGCAAAAAAGCCATTTTATCAGAGGCTGCAGTGCTGATCTGTGTATTCTGACAGCGGAGGAGCACCCTCCCCCCCGCCAGAATACAATAGTGTAGTAGGAAGGATTCCCCCATCCACATTGAATGTATGGATGGGGAAATTGGTTCAGTTCAGCAAGTTACACAAAAAAAACTGAGCCATATATGGTCAGCTTTAGACTTTAGTCTCAGTTTACAATGCTAACACAGCAAGCTAAAGATCCTTCTTTTTATGAATGTGGCAGGTATTTTCAGCCACTAAAATGTGAAACTCTGTGGAACTAAACCAATCCTCTGGGCATGGCGCCATATTAGCCTTTCTTTAGATCTTCAGTTATCATGGTGCTGCACATGTAACCAGCTATGCCACAAGTCATTTGAGGGCTTGAAAGATACTGGCGACTGTGATAATTATTACCATAAATATGCTTTAAATGTATGGTACATTTGGTTAATGTTTATTAACATTTATTGAACCTTTCTAACTTGAGCTTTATTTTGGGAAAAGTAGTATACAGTATATATAACAAAAATCTATGCCATTGGTCAAAGAAATATTCTTGGGAAGTTTTCGTAAATTAGAGATATTATTTGAAAAATAAATTTAGAAAAGAGAGTTTCATTATGACTTCCAGTGTTTTTCTGGAGAATGGCAGTTATCATGATATTCAGTAAGTCTTAGGCCACTATTAAGTTTAGATACCATTTAAATTGATATGTCAGTGCAGATAGCAGGGTTTCCCTTAAAAAAAAACATTCATGGCCTGTTTACCTTACTGTACTCTACGAACTAGCTATTACAATGGTGCTTGTACAATTATACCTTTTTAAAAGTGGACCTTCATTCTCCCTACCTACTTTCCAATATTTTACTCTTACCCCCACCTCATGCATCTCAGGAGGCCTCAGAGTACTACTTCCCGTTTGATAATGCATCAGGGCACATGCGCTTCATCAGGGGGCCATCTGCAAAAACCCAAAGAGACAGCCAGTGTGCAGCATCAGAATAGCATATTCCTACAATTCCTACAGAACACCACTGAATTCCCTGGGCACGATAGCATGTTTTTGTGTGAACATGTGTGAACCCAGCAAAAAAAAAGGTAAGATTCTGACCCTCTCCCTGCCTCCGGTTCAGAGTTTGATGTCTGGGTAGTCAGTTACCAGTTCAAATTGCTGTCATATGGAGGTGAAGGGGAGCATGAAATTTGCACAGAAAAGTTGGTTAGTCTGGTGGGAGACCAGGGCATTGGTGGACCACCATACATGCAAGAGCAAGTCCCTTATGGTACTTGCTACAGATGCTGCTGCAAGTAAACCTCTACAAGCTGCAGGTTTACTTTAGTGAAGTGAAGGATTAGGACCCTTGAGGAATATATATATATATATATAATTTGTAAAAAGAAAAATGGTTTGCATTCCCGTCTTCCTCTTTAATGATCAGAGCTTTTTTGGGGGGAGCAGGTACCTGGTTTTTACAAGAACCCATTCCCACTTCCAGTCAGACTGCTGAGGCGATCTGAGCGGAAGTTCAGGCCCCCTCCTTCCCCTGCAGCCTTCTGGGACATATCACAGGTCCCAGAAAACTGCGGGACCATTCACAAAGTGCAGCATGGCCCCCACATGCGCAGTGGGAAACTGGCTGTGAAGACACAAGGCTTCACTGCCGGTTTCCCTTACTTAAGATGCCAGCGCTGGGGACCCCAATCCGATTGAAGAATCGGCTCAGGTGAGGACAGCACTAGATTCCTGGACAGGTAAGTGTCCTTATATTAAAAGTTAGCAGCTACAGTATTTGTAGCTGCTGACTTTTAATTTTTTTTAGGGGGGGGCACTGGACTGAGGTGTTTGGGATCATGACCGAGGAGTAAGGTAATTGATGCACAATGCACTATTTTAATTTCATTTTGTCTAGAGTTACACTTTAAGAGAAGCATTATCGTGGGCAGAGTCCATATTATGGTGTCCAGGTAGTTGAATGTATAGCTCCAGGCTAAAGCAAAAATGCTTCCAAGCCAGTTATAAGATATATGAAAGTCTGACTCTTCCACTCGCGGGGAATAGAGAATAGAGATATCTCCCATTGGCACAGGGCAAACACTTGGTAGGCTGGGCTGTCTTCAGTGTCCTAAAGTATGGAATGCAGTGCGTCTCTGATGTCACCTTTTGCTGTGGTGCCTACACAGGAGAGGTGTGCTTCTGTTTGTTAAAGGAAAAGTACAGCCAAAGCTCTTTTGACTGTACTTCTCCTGTGGATCAGAGGAGTGCAGTTCATTCTGCACTCCTGTGACCTGTTTTCAGCTGACAGCTGGCTGCAGCCCGCTCTCGGCTGACGTCACCCAGCCGATCCAGGCTGGGGAAAGATCGCAAGTTCAAAATCGGGATCCACCCCAGAGTCTGGAATGGCACTGGGCTCAGCCTCTCAGTAAGCCGCTGAGAGCCTGAGCCAGCTGCTCCCTCCCCCTTCACAGACCAACGCTCCAGTGAGTGCGGGAGGGAGGGGCAGAGCAGACAGCGGTGACTGACAGTCACCGCTCTCTGCTCAGTGCGGCTGTGAGAACTCAGTGATCAGCGGTCAGATCCGGCGGGGACAGATGCAGGATCGGACCGATGCTGCATCTACCTATGTATTTATAAATGGGGGGGGGGAGTCCACACTTCCCTTTTAAAGCTAGTATAGAATTGTAGTCCTGAATCTTATTTGTACATTGAAATCTTTCCAATTTTATCTTCGAAGAGTAATTCACCACATACCAGTGGGTTCAAGTGAATGATGTTTCAGAATTAAAGCCCATCTGAAGTAACAGAAATAGATATTCAGGATTGTAAAGACAGGGATTGTGCTGACACTCTCCTTTTTTGTCGTTTTACCTCTTATTAATGATATAGTAGGTACACAGTCCCTGGAACTCATAGGGGTGGATTTACTGAAGACAAAAAGACTGTGCACATTGCAAGTGTAGTTGCTCCAGGGTTTAGTAAATGAGATAAAGCATAACTTTCCAAAGACAGTTCAAATCTTGGCCTGTTCAGCAGGGACGAGATTCGCACCATGTATGGACAGGTTGAATGTACCCAAGTTGATCGAACGATAAACGTGGGTGCAACAAGCCTGTCGGATTTTATACACAATTAGTGCTAGCTGCTATTTTAGCCACTAGCATTGTTTGCTGTGTTCTCCTGGCAGAGACGTCCCCCCCCCCAGACCCACACACACACCTGGAGAGCACAATAGCTCCACTGGGGGGATCATCATCAGCTTATTTGGGTTAAAATACCTTTTTATTGCAACAGTCCTGCAACAGATTTAGATACACCTTAGGCAGGCCAACAGTCAGTGTGGATGGGATAATTGACCAATTTTCTTTCTTGCAATCCATGGTTGCAGGAAAGAAAATCACTCCCGTCTATGGCCTGCCGAAAGTGTATTTGTATCTGTTGCAAACCTGTCACTATGAAAAGTTATTTTAACCCAAATAAGCTGATGCTGGCTGTAAGAATATATGTGGCAACTCGGCTTCCTTTGTGCCGAAATAGTGATTATTCAGTTTACGCTTGGAAGCTGGTGAAAGGGGTGCTCCTGATCACATGATCGCTGTGGCAGCCAATCACAGTGATCACATGAGCAGGAAATCAATGCACCGCCACATATGTTCCAAACTTTTGAAGAGCCGGCTCCAGCTGGCTGTAATGGGTTAAGACATTTCTAAGTTAAAAATCGTAACATATGACTTTACAAGACTTTAAGGAGAAGAAAAGGTGCAAGGTTTCAACTAAGCTTTAATCTTATGTTTGCTGGTGTGTTCATTACTCACGTGCTAGCAAATATGTACCCATTTTTTTAATTAGAGGCAGAATTTTGCAATTTGAATTTTGTCCCCTGTGATTTATTTTTTTCTTCTCACTTCCCACTGGCTGTCATTCTGATCCAATAGTGTTAATGCATTCTAAGTCACTTGGAACCTGGACGAAATATGCAGAAAAGGAGTTGAGATTTCACTGGTTCATGTATTTGTGGAAATATTCTCTCCCTGTTTGAGATTATCATAACTATCTGTAGTAGCAGGTATCATATTTTCAGCTTTCTTCATTTTTCTAACACTGCTTTACTGGAAGCAAAAGTGCAACCAGTGAAAATACCAGGGGCCCTCATAAACCTTTACTACATTACTGAACTCAAATGGAAATGAGGTGAAGTTAATATTCCTCTTCCCTCTGCAAATTAACCTGAAACCTTTGCAAAATAGTTATATTTCTTTGGTTCATCTGTTTTGTTTTAACTAATCTGATTGATGGCTTTATGGATGAAGTTTCCAAAGAACTTCTGAAATTATTCCACCTGTGCTATGGAAACATGAAGCTCATATTAACATTTGCAGAGCATGGCAGCATTATGAGTATATTTAATGTTAACTGAAGTAGACACTGCTATAGGTCAAGCTTGCCTGTTTAAATCTTCCAGGTTATTTTATGTTTCAATATTATATGAAGATAAGATAAATTCATATTTACTAACTTTTATACCAGTAACTGAATGCAAGGAGAGGCCCAGTCCATGCAAGAAATCATTTTCAAGATGTTTATTTGATGTGACTTAAAGTACATCTAAAGCCAAACATTTTTTTATTTTAATTTGGATATTGTAAAGGATTGCTAGAAGCATCCCACTGAGGGGATTTCTATTATATCCTGTACTGTAGACCAGTGTTTCTCAACCTTTTTTCAGTCAAGGCACCCTTTAAAATTATGGACAGTCCTCAGGCACCCTTAAAAATGATGGACATTCTTGAGGCATTGTAAAATTGGGTGCCTCAAGAATGTCCATAATTTTAAAAGGGCACCCCATTCTAAAATTTGAAAAACTATTCTAATAGTTTTATATAATGCAGCAACATCCACACATGTATGACACCCAACATTAGAAGTGATTTATTCTTCCAAAGCAAGTACACTTTTGCACACCGGTACTGCGGTAGTGCACGGCCATGCAGTTTTGGAAAAGTGACAGATAGTACAGGGAACTTCTCCCTGTACTTCTGTCATAGGGAGAGGGAGGCAGCGGGCGGCGGTTGCAGAAATCTGGAATATGTTACATGTTCCACCCTAAAAACAGCAGGAACATGTAACATGTCCCCATACAGCTGCTCTCACACTAAGGGGTTTAATTATTTTTTTTACACAAGATTCAAATTCTAATTATACTCAATTGAAAAAAAGTGTGTAAAATTGTTTGAAAATATTTAAAAATAGATTTGTAAGAGTATGTATAGCATACTTGTCCATTATTGCAGACTAACCTGGCTGTGCCCTGCTCTGCTCCATGGCTGACCAATCAAAGCTGTCCTTTGCTTTCTCTTTCTGCTTTGTCTTTAACCACCATCTTCTCTCATTGTGAAATATGCAGCTCAATTGCCACATCCATATAAGTTGTATATCCAGAAAGCTAGAAAGAAACATTTTTTTTACTTTACTGGCAATGAAATGGGACACACAGTAATTCATAAAATACAATGTTTATTTACATCCTTATTAAAAACTGCTTGTAAGTCAAGCTAGAATTTCACTTAAAAACAATATACTGTACACATAATATTATAGTGAATATGGCTGCTGACTCACTATCACCACTATTCATACTCATGTAATTGTACATTAATACTTCATCAAATTTATAAATGTATGATGACATCATGGGGTTTATTTACTAAAGATGGAGAGTCCAAAATCAGACTCCCTTCTGCATAAAAACCAATCAGCTTCCAGATTTCATTGCCAAAGCTTCATTGAACAAGCTGAGGTTAGAAGTTGATTGGTTTCTATGCAGAAGGGAGTCTGATTTTGGACTCTCCAGCTTTAGTAAATAAACCCCCATGAGTCCTCATTTGTCAACACGTTTCTCTTTATTAGCTTCCTCAGGACACATGAGACTTCCTTCATACGTGACTAGATACCATAGGGGCTTCCCTGGGGAGCAGAGCAAAAGAAAAGGTGGGCGGCAGATGGTAGAACAACAAAAAGGAAGAATGTCTGCAGGTCATGGATGAAATTTCAAACATTAGACTATAAACGATACTATGCAGATTCATTACCAAAAGGGCATGACAAGTGTGGTCATTTAAAAAGGAAATAATATGGCCAATTGGAGATAGATGAAGATGAATGGTCTGATACAGGTGGGCTTCAAGGGTAGCTAAATATTGTGTGTATTAATCCTTCAAATAGCAAAAGGAAGAGTGGAAACGATGGAAAGAGCCCAGTCACCTTCAGCCAACTGCATCACAGGACCTACAACACCACATGCCGCACCATCTAGGGGGAGAATGCTCTATCCTCTTCCAGGCTTCCATCATCCCTCTTTAACCATAGGACAGCCATTGATTATAAAGATCCTGAGTCTATGCAAGCTATAAGGATTTCATTTACAACTAGCTTCCTGCAAAGCAGTTCACTGGGAAAAATGTGCCAGTGACCAAACTTTACATGCAAAGAGTGGATTGTGGGCATGGGTATACATGAGATGCACATAATTACCCTGTCCCATGTAGAGGTCTGTAAGACATAACTTTTAACTAGGTAATAATAGCACAGTTGGTGTTCTTCCCCATTGCCAAGTTCTTGATGGGAATAATCTAATGGCTTTTTAAACAAGTAAAATGCTGACAGAATGAAAATCATGCCATTTCTACTGACTCTATAGCTGCCACTGTTACATGGTAGGGTCCTCCATTATACTGATAAAAGAAAACTGACCCAAATTTAAATTTAAATGTAAGTTTAGCACAGGGAAGGCAAGAGAAGATAAAACATGTAGACGAAGTATCGTCTGCTACGAATTATTATTGAACCTTGAGGCCCTGTACACACAGGTCTTTTGTGTGTCCTTGTAAGCTACTATGACTGTACCTGACACCATGCCAGAGAATAGCAATTCATGGGTATCTTGAACTTTAAATGAATGCTGAATTTAAAGGAAACTTCTTATGGAAAATACATGGAAGTTGCCTCTTCTTCTGAAAACAGCAGTTTCCTGGCTGTAATGCTAATCCTCCTGTTTCAATACTTTAGAGTCAGAAGAAGATAAATAAGTACTTTTAACTTTTATCTGAATTTCTTGAGCTTCTTATCATTTTGCTGTTATGTCACTAAGGTAAATACATGTATTGCCACAGCTGTGTAAGAATGTGTTTACTTAAAATGATTGCCCTGTGAGGGTATTTTCAGATTTGTTAGTCCATGTTTAAAGTGGCACTAGTATTGCGTCTGCTAAGAGAAGGGGCAGGGCTCAGCAGGAACTCGATTCCTTCATATTTATAAAATATTAGGTGACATTTTATTTTTTCTAGGAAGTATGATTGCAGTAGGAAGGCCCCAGACTGCTGAAGTGAATGTCAGTGGTGTTTAAATGAGTGATGTGTTGTGCTAAGATCCATTGCTTTCATACACAAGGGTAAACGATGGATAAATGTGTAGAACATTTTAGGAGACCATCACAATAGAAGACATTCAGAGAAAAATGCCAGGAAAAAATGTGATGGCACACAGGGAGTTAGATGCCACATGGTGTATACCGCCTCCTGGAGCTTTTTCTTTATGTATTGGAATATACTGGCTATTTCTGGCGCTGTGACACCCCAGTTGTAGGTGTCTTACATAGCAGCCATAGCAATGTTTACAGCTGCACTGCCCACACCTCCCCTCCACTTAGGCCCCTTTCAGATGGGGTGGATCCGTCAGCTTGATCCGCCTGCTCAGCAGGGGATCTGTCCTCTGATCCCCGCTGAGCTTCTGCTGAGCAGACACAGACACTGCCGGCTGATTTCAATGGGACGATAGGATGGAAACGGATCACCTGTTCATTTCCACCCGATTGTTATCCAATCCGCTAGATGGATGGGGAATGGATCCCCATCCGTCTGTTTTTGGTGTACAGGATCGAATCGGATGCCATTGGGTGTCAGCGGACCGCTGATCCATTGAAGTCTATGGGTGGACCAATCAGGTCTTCCTGTCCATTTTCCATCAGTTCGCTTGTGTGAAAGGGGCCTTATCCAATCAGTGAATGCTTTGCATTATGTAAACCCATTCAAAAAAATCTAAACATTTCTGTTTATAGGCAGGAGAGAGGAGAGGAAAATTTTACTATAGTGTATTCTGGCAATGGACTGTCCTGTTACTACAATTCCAAGCATGTAATGTATCATTTTTACACAATATAATGTAACACTTGCATTTTTAAGGTTTAGCAGTCCTTTAACCCTTTCACTGCCAGGGGGTTCATTTACTAAAATTGGAGAGTGCTAAATCTGGTGCAGCTGTGCATAGAAACCAATCAGCTTCCCAGTTTTATTGTCAAAGCTTAATTGAACAAGCTGAAGTTAGAAGCTGATTGGCTACTATGCAAAGCTGCATCAGATTCTGAGCACAACAGTTTTAGTACATCTCCCTTAGAGTTTGCTAAAACAGTTTTAATTTCAAACAATTACTGTGTTTTATTAAGTGTTCTTGCATGGCAAGACCACTTACTGTTATCTCACATATATATTCTTATTATTATAGAGAAATTTACCACCCTAACTCCTCCCACAGTTTTTACACTACATAGACAGTAATATACCGAAACGTGCAGATTGTTCCGGATTGGTGTGCTATTACTTTGTGGAATGTTTCGCCAAATGGTTCACGAAATATCGGCGTTTTTGTGGGGAAAGTGGTCCCATAGGAATGAATGGCGGAATGTTCAAAACTAGAGTGGGAGCTGACAAAAGCTAGAGTGTGAGCTGAAAAATCAGGATGTGATTTCTAAACTGCCATCACTCCCTCATTTTCAAGCCCACCTACACAAATCTTATATCAAAACGTTCAGCTATCCCTGCTACCACTAAAAATGTCCACGGCTAAGCCATAGTCCTGATAGTTTTCACAATATGACCATTTGTTTGCAACTCACTGACATTCATTGAAACTGCACTCTAGCCACCTCAAATTTGAAGGGCAATTTCTAAACTGCAACTGTGCCTTCATTTATAATATTTCAGAGACATACTATGCATCAAAATGTAGGTCTGGGTCTTGTGATTCTCACAATATAAAGTCTTTGGTGTAGGATTTATAATTTTTAAACTACAACCGTTTGAAGATGGCAACCACCAGTGAAGTGAGCAAGTTGGAGCAGTTTGTTTTTAACCGCTTTTCTCTGCCCTTGCTGTAGAGTGAGTTGCCATAGGAACCAAGGTGTGTGAGCAGGCAGCAGAGTGACAAGCCACTCCACCCAGTTACTCTGCCCACTCCAGTTGTAGACTACTGGTGGAGGCAAGAACACTTTACACAATTTCCCCAGAAATTGTAGCTTTTCTAGTTTTTTTATTTATTTGTTTATTTATTTTTATAAAATACATTTTTTTGCCATTTTTTTTTTGTTATTTACTTCATTTCAGCTGCTGTGTCATGCAGCCTCCTTGCATCGATGACTGCGTAGTCATTCTCCAGATGAAGACAACAATGTACCATGCTTGTTTAATGAGTGTTGAACCTGCCACTTCTCCATCAGAAACCTGAATCAGCTTCCAGGTTTTATTGTCAAAGCTTAATTGAACAAGATGAAGTTAAAAGCTGATTGGCTACCATGCACAGCTGCTCCAGATGTTGCACTCTCCAGTTTTAGTAAATAAATCCCATTAAGGGGCTGAAAGGGGTGAAACGAGCCATGAGCTTGTTTTAAGTCTCATCAGCCACCCACCTGCTACAATGTAGAGGTGATGGGGTAGCTGACCTCCCATTTTAAAGGACCCCCATCCCTCTGCATTCCCACAGATGTAAAAATATGGGAACTAGGTCAACCATAAGTACGTCAATGCAGAATGTGTAACATATTATATTAGATATGCAAGCACTGTTCGGGTGTTTTGACAGCCACGGCTGCTGGCTGTCAGAATACAATAATTAGAACTGCAGATTTATCCATTTATCCTGTTTACCCTACCGTGTTTGGCCAACTTAACTCTAAATTGATGAGCTGTACAAGTTTCTAAAGCATTGTCTATGAAAAATTTATGGTATCATAGTTTATCAATTTTGAGGTCTATCAAATTTGGTTATATTTTACAAAAAATTATTTTGCATGTACTTGAAATAATTTTAAGTATGTTTTACTGAAAGCATATATTTAATAAACAGTTGCACAAATATTGTGCAACATAAAAATTTGCGTATAAATCCTAGAAAGCGTTTTGTGGTCAACTAACACAGTACTCGAAGGTTTGGGAAGGGCCCAAGGGATACATACCAGGCAAGCCTTGAAAACTTTGGTCCAGTAGGGTCGGGATACAGCTTCCAAAGCAGTACTGAAGATTAACTGATTAAGATAGCTGCATATAAAATCCACCTCAGTAACATGTAGATGGTATCTTGATTGAATGAAAAATATATTAATAATAAGAAAAGCAATAAAGAGCGATAAGCTTTTCTCAAAAGAAAACCTCCTAGGACACTAGCAACAAAACTGCAGAATTCTGAGAGTGGGAGGGGTCATTCTTTCTGGCTAACATTTTTTGTTTGCATTGGATTTCAGTTTTAATAAATGCTCTAAAGCCTAAGACCTAGCCACTAATTATCAATAATATTGTGTATAAGTCCTCCACAGAAACCTGGATGGTCAATTGGTGATGATGTCAGAGGCCACCAGTAGTTGTTGTTTTTATCAAGCGAAATGGCTACGGTGAAATCTTAGTTTATGTGAAAAAAGGTATAGCATTTACAATATATTACTAGTTTAAAAGGTGTGCTAGTGCCATTACAATATTGATTTTTACAGCAAAGTTGTAGTTGTGCTTTAAAAGTCAGTTAGTGACTGGGCAGTTCTCTGATAAGACAAAAAGGTTTTGAGTGTTATTAACTGAAACTCCTACGCCACAAATATAACCAAGACAATTTTCAGAACCCAAAAAACAAAAGTAACAAAGGCTAGTGTAGCATTTGCTTTTGCAATGCTCTCAGTTACCTTGCACATGCACAAAACTGGACAATCAAGAATAATGGCTTTACCTACTTCATTAATCAAACCTTTTAAGATTATACCCCTGACACAGGCCTACCTGAGGCATGGAGGTTAAGTACTAGCCAGTTTGCACCAGGGCCCCTGATAGTGGAGATGAGTTTGGATACGTGCTGGTACCAGGTTGTGGCCCCCATGATCAGGGCCGCTGACAAGGCACCCGGGCCAGCAGGGGGGCCTAGGCAGCAGCAGAATTACATGTGGGCAGGAGAGGATGGTATGTGTGCAGCAGGGGGGCAATTACGGGAACCGATCCCCTGTGTGTCTCTCCCTGCAGGAAGAAGAGGAGGAGAAGCCATCTTTTAGCTAATGCAGGGAGCTTTCTGTAATTGCCCCTCCCGCCTCACAGATCACCCTCCCTGTCCAAGATTCGATTCCCCTGCTGCCCATGCCCCCTTAGTGCCTCTCCCCCTCAGAGCTGCTGGCTTCCCTCCTTTCCTCTCCCACCAGCTGCAGTGGGCACAGTGCGAGAGCAGGGGAAGATGCCAGTAAATATGTTATATTTACCAGCCTCTTCGTTTTGAGAATGAACACTATGTGTGATCAGTTGCTTTAGTTTGTGAATGAAAGGGAGCCTCTGTGAAACAGCTTTTTGTTCATTCACTGTCCAGTGCAGCTGAGGCTGCAGAAAAAGTGATGGAGGAATCTTTGTCCTCAGCCCCTATCTCTGTCTCAAAACTGAGTCATCAGTCATCTGTTTAGAGACCTGATGTTTCACGAAAGCCCCCCTCCCCCAACAAAGTTGTGAAAAATGTATTATATAAAAAATAATTACATTTTTTATAACAACAATAATAAAATGTTCAAAACATAGTAAAAAATGTAAAAGAAAAAATTATAACGCAAAAAGGACATATTCCACATGTTCTCTGGCTCATACAGTGTGAATGATTGGTTTGTTTGTGTGGCTGGAACTGCCTGTTACTCTGTGAGGATGCAGCAGCTGTACAAACATAACCAGTCCTAATTTGACAGGTGTGTTGTGTGGGTGAGTGGCCCTGAATGCACACTGTCTGTGTTCACGGTCATACACCTGCATCCACACGCCTGTCACATTAGGACTTCCGGCTGTATTCGTACACCTGCTATGGGACACACATAGGCTGCCTACACACAGCTCTGACCACATTAAAAAAAAACAGTGATTCACACTCTACAAACTACAGCACCCATGTGAATGAGCCCCAAGACCTCATTCACTCATAGAGCTTTATTTATTAACTAAATACAGGCGTATCTTTTGGATTTACTAGGAATTGTGTCAGTAATTTTGTTTTTGTGTCTGCTAATAATGATTTTACTGTAATTTTAATGAAAATGTTGTTTTTTTTTTGGGGGGGGGCTATCAGGTGGGCTGTACAAGGCCCCGAGATTTCTAACAGCATCCCATGATTGCCCCACTTATGGGTGAGCAAGAACAAGGTAGGCTAAAGGACTACATTATGGAATGGGCAAGAAAATATGTCCAGACAGGGATCAAGTCAGGTAGCAATCAAGAGAGAAGTCGGGTCCAGGCAGGCTGCTGTCAGGTAAGTCTGGGTCAGCAATGGTCAGGCAATCTTACGGGTAAGTATTATATCTCTCAAAAACAAGGGGTAGCTGGTGAGGAGACACAGCACTAGCTACTTCCAGGGCTGATGTTTAAATACCTCTGCAGGTTATAGGACACAAACCAGTTCAAGGAGCACAGGAAGTGTGTTATGCATTCAGTTTTAGGATGGGTGAGAATGCAATATCCTGTCCGGTGTAACAGCAAGTCAGCTAGGTGTACTACGTTGTTGAGTAAGGCTCCATTCACGCTAAGGCATTTCAAATCATGGGCAGAATTGCAGAGATTTTGGCTACTTTTTGAAAATGCGCTGAGAAAGTGTGAAAACGCGCATTCGCATGTTCAGGTGCCATTAATTTCAATGGCACCTGAAACCGCAGGGCATTTTTGCCTCAATCGCGGCTTGTTCAAAATGCCCCATATTTTCAGGTGCTATTGAAAAAAAAGGCACCTGAACACACGAGCATTTGCACAGCACGTTTTCAAATCAAAGGTAGAATCAAACGCCTGAGTGTAAATGGAACCTAAGGAATGAATAAAGGCTGTTCACCTAGCAAAGTGAATGTTACTAAATAAGGCACATTTGTGTTCAATTTCAGTACCTGATCAATGACAAGGGAAATTATAAAAAAATATTTTTGCTATTTTAGTAAAACTACCCCATTATGTGAACTCTTTTCCCTGCTAAAAGATGTGTCATTCTATCCACCTGTTTCCAGCTATCTAGCTAGACAGGTTACATTGATCCACAAACCTGCTATGGTTTGCAATCCTTTAGAAACACATGCTTGACTTACAATATTACAAGACTTGTAGTTGAAATATAGCCCCAGCAGAGTATTAAATATTGAGAATGAATTAATGTCATGTGTGTAATTAATATTGTCAGTAAAGCCATTATGCATTCGTTATTTTAGGCTTGAGGCCATACAATTATTTGTGCAGCCAAAATTGAAAAAAAAAAACTTTGTAAAACATTTTTTTTCAAACCTAATGAACAAGCTGAAGTTCTTTCCTTTTAGCAACATAAATGCTAGCAAGCCTTGACCAGTTCTCTGGCAGTCTAAAATACTTTATGACCACACCATGTAATTCAGATAAACTTATGCACCTTACTGCCTGAGCATACTGGGGATTAGCAGTCACGTGCTAGGGCTGAGCACTATCATATGATGGATGTCAGTGCATCCAACTTCAGCAAACACCTTTTAAAGACATGTAGACAACTAAAGTCATTAGTAAATTTTCTTTCCTATAAAGGTCAAGGTTGATCCTCATTTTGTACTCCTCTGTTGGATGTAACACTGGGTTTGCCCATCATAGTAAAGCTTCTAAAGCAGACAGAAAGGATGAGGGGCAGGGGAACCACTCAGACAGCCAAAAAACTATCATGTACAAGTTCATCTGCTGATCTGATTGTATTGACATGCAATTTTCATCAATGGCATTATCTCTTTAAACATTGTCTAGTGGCAGGTTTACTTAACATATCTCCTTATTTTAATTATTAATGAGTGAGTGACATTCAGAATATTACACAAGCCATGTTTTAATCACCGATTCTTTTAGTAACAGAACTATGAGAAAATCATTTTGTTTCTATATATGATATATGGAACTATTCCACAGCTTATATGATTCAGAGGTAGAGGAAAAAAGGAGAACATAGCCCAAAGAAGACAAAGGCATTTACAGAAGCCCACATATGGAAGGATAGGTATATACAGTGCATCCAGAAAGTATTCACAGCGCTTAACTTTTGCCATATTTTGTTATATTACAGCCAGGGGCAGACTGACAACTTATGGGGCCCCCGGGCAATAGGGGATCATGGGACCCCTGTGTCCTGGCCCACACTCAAACCACACCCAAAAAAGCCTATGAAAGGTACCAGGGACATCTCATGGGGCCCCCTACTGACCTGGGGCCCTTGGGCAGTGCCCGAGTTCCCCAATGGTCAGTCCGCCCCTGGTTACAGCCTTATACCAAAATAGTTAAAATAATTATTTTTCCTAAACATTCTACTAACAATACCCCATAATGACAAGTTAAAAGAAGTTTGTTTTGAAATCTTTGCAATTTATTAAAAATAAAAAATGAAAAAAAGACACATGTACGTAAGTATTCACAGCCTTTGCCATTGGTGTATCCTGTTCCCACTGATCATCCTTGAGATGTTTCCACAACTTGATTGGAGTCCACCTGTAGGAAATTCACTTGATTGGACATGATTAGGAAAGGCATAAAGCTGTCTATATAAGGTCCCACAGTTTACAGTGCATGTCAGAGCACAAACCAAGCCATGAAGTCCAAGGAATAGACCTCGTAGATCTCCAAGACACAGATCTGGGGAAGGATACAGAAAATTTTCTGCAGCATTGAAGGTCCCAATGGTCACAGTGGCCTCCATCATCCATAAATGGAAGAAGCTTGGAACAACTAGGAATCTTCCTAGAGCGGGCCGCCTGGCCAAAATCAGCGATCGAGGGAGAAGGGCCTTAGCCAGGGAGGTAACCAAGTACCTGATGGTCACTCTGAAAGAGCTCCAGCGTTTCTCTGTGGAGAGAGGAGAACCTTCTAGAAGAACAACCATCTCTGCAGCACTCCACTAATCGGGCTATATGGTAGAGTGGCCAGACGGAAGCCACTCCTCAGTAAAAGGCAAATGGCAGCCTGCCTGGAGTTTTCCAAAAGGCACCTGAGGGACTCTCAAACTATGAGAAACAAAACTCTCTGGTCTGATGAAACAAGGATTGAACTCTTTAGCCTGAATATCAAAGGTGGGTAAGTGAGCGCAAACAGATCAGGTAAGCAGCTAACATACAGGGTAATCCTCAATACCTTGGAACATAAACTATGAATGGGGTATGTAGCGCTAGAGAACAGATAATAAACACGGGACTGTTTATGATATGAAGTACCAATACAGCAGTTCATATAATAGTTCATATATTCCAGCCTGAAAAAATGGAAATGATCCAATGATGTTCCAGATCACAAACGATGAAATAAGAGAAATTAGTGAGGTTGTGCGCTTACCACAAATACACACAATATGAGCATTGTATGTAATTAACAGCAACCGGGCATCATGGTCTGGTCAGCAGCCTGGGCACCATCTGGTCATATATGGACATCCGGGTCACAGGTACAACGCTATCCAGGCCCCTTCTGGCTTTCAAATCCAAAACGCCACCTTGCATAAGCTCATTACAAACGAGCCGGGAGGCAAGAAAGCGCTAATAGTAAAGTACGTTTTTTTAAGAACACAAGACAAAAACCAAGCAACCAGGACTCACATTGCTATAATGTAAATCCAGGCCCACATAAATCAGCTCCCTGATGGTCAGTGGTTCACTCAACATGCAACGCATACAGATCAAAGTCCAATCGATAGGACCCTGGTGGCCAGTGGTATCACAAATACAAAGCCATAGAGTATAGTGAGTATTATTAGAAATATACTCATCCAGGTCAGGTGAGGTAGTTCCCTGGTGGCTAGTGGATCCCTAGTAGCAACGGCGTCAATAGGGTGGATCCCGTAACATGTTTCGAGCTAAAGCTAAAGCTCGTTATCAAAGGGCCCCTTTGATAAGGAGCTTTAGCTCGAAACATGTTAGGGGATCCACCCTATTGACGTCGTTGCTACTAGGGATCCACTAGCCACCAGGGAACTACCTCACCTGACCTGGATGAGTATATTTCTAATAATACTCACTATACTCTATGGCTTTGTATTTGTGATACCACTGGCCACCAGGGTCCTATCGATTGGACTTTGATCTGTATGCGTTGCATGTTGAGTGAACCACTGACCATCAGGGAGCTGATTTATGTGGGCCTGGATTTACATTATATCAATGTGAGTGTCAGGGATCCCCTCGATCCCCGCCGCGATGGTCCCGGCGCAGGCGCAGTATGCCGCCCTGTGCAGGGACTCGAGCACTGGGTCTGGGCCGGCCGCGGCGTTCGAGTTCGCGCATGCGCAGTAGAAGCCGCGGCCGCCCGCTGGGCACCAATGGCAGCGCAGGGCGGGATATTTAAACGACCCTGAGCTGTCATTCAGTGCCTTCTGGTCTTACCTGTATCCTGTATCCGTGAACCTGTGTATTGTAAGTTGCTGACCCGGATTGTACCTGACCTTGCTGTATTTCTCCTGCCCAGACCCTTGCTTTGCCTGACCTCTCTCCTGAATGCCCCCTATTGGATTTGACCTGCTGTTGCTGACCTGGCGTGTGACCCGACTATTCTATGCCCGCTGCCTTGTACCTTGCCGTCCTCTCTGTTACCGACCCGGCCCGTCTGACCTTGCTCATCCATCCATCCATCCCGTGCAGTGGGGTCTGCTGACCTCCTCATATCAGACTCTTCCCCGTGGGAGCCCTTGGCGCATACCACTACCACTGACGGACGCACCCGGTAGCCACGACCTGGTCTCAGGGGGCTCCAAGTCCATCCCCACCATCAGGGGCCCTGGTGAACAAGCACCCTGGGACTTAGACTCCGTGCGCTGGGGACGCCTACTCAGTGGAGTGCTAGTGGTACCGCCAGGCGGTCCCTTACAGTACCAGAAGGCCATGACTGAGTCTAGAGGAGGGCCCTCGCCGCTTGAGGAGATCTGCAGGCACCTGTCTAACTTGATGCAGGCCGTATCGGCCCTGCAGGACAGATGTCAGCAGATTGAGAATCACTTCCAGACCTGCACTATATCCGTTTCTGCCCCACAGGCCGCGGTCCCCACACCCCCGGCCGTAGCAGCCCCTGTACCGGTTTCTGGGGCATCCACCCCACTCCCGGCGGCCGAACCCCGAGTACCCCTACCGGAACGGTTTCACGGGGACCGCACACGCTTCAGGTCATTCCGTGAGTCCTGTCTCCTCTATTTTGAGTTGCAACCACGAACCTTTGTGACTGAATCCGTGAAGGTGGGGTTCGTCATCTCCCTCCTGCAGGGTGAACCCCAAGACTGGGCCCACCGACTGCGGGGAAAAAATGACCCTCACCTTAGTTCGGTTGACTTTTTTTTTGACGCAATGGCCATCCTATACGATGACCCACAGCGGGCAGCTTCTGCTGAAGCTACTTTGTACACGCTCCGGCAAGGCCGCCGAGAGGCGGAGGAGTACGCGTCTGAATTTAGGCGCTGGATGGGGGACACACGTTGGAACGAGTTTGCTCTCCTGCATCAGTTCCGTATAGGCCTATCAGAAGGCCTGAAAGATGAGCTCACCCGGGTGGAGGTGCCTGAGACTTTAGAGGACTTAATTGCACTGACTATTAAGATTGACCGTAGACTGCGGGAACGCAGGTTTGAGAGGTCCGGCCAGGGTCATGGAAATCCCTGGGGGCCATTTCAAGGGCCCAGTCAAGCACCTAGGCCAAACATCCAGAACCGGCCACCTGGAGATATCCCTGAACCTATGCAACTCGGCCTGGCGCGGCCTAAACTATCTCCAGAGGAACATCAGCGCAGACGATCCCAGAACCTGTGCCTCTACTGTGGCGAAGCTGGTCATATGGTACGATCCTGCCCGCAGAAACTGAGTAAGTGCACCTCTTCTTCCTTGTCCATTGGCAATGTTAGTCCATCCCAATACTTAGTGGTGCCCCTTTCCTTTCAGCTTCCGGAAAGGACCGTGGAAGTGTCGGCCATAGTTGATTCGGGGGCATGCAGCTGCTTCCTGGACATTAAGTTTGCTCACCAGCAGGGTATTCCTCTCCAATTGAAACAGAAGGGGTTCAATATTTATTTGGCTGACGGTTCCCGGATAAAATCAGGGGTGGTGAACCAGGAAACCCCCTCCATCGCCACTGTCATTGCCGGCCAGCACCAGGAACTGCTCCGCCTGGATGCTATAGCTTCACCCCTCTTCCCAGTCATTTTGGGGCTCCCATGGTTACGGGCCCATAACCCCCAAATTGACTGGGAGACCGGAGTAATTTCGTTCCCTTCTCCATACTGTCGTCTATACTGCCGCACTTCGGGCCCGGGGGTCCCCCAAATCCTCCTGTGCTCTGAGGGGGAAGCTGAATTAAAACAGGTAATCCCGGCAGCCTACCATGAGTTTCTAGATGTGTTCAGCAAGCGGGGAGCTGATACTCTACCCCCCCACCGCCCTTATGACTGTCCCGTTGACCTGTTACCCGGTTCAGAAATTCCTTTTGGGCGAATCTTCCCCCTTTCAGAGCTCGAATTGGGAGCCCTGAAGGAATATATCGAGGACAGCCTCCAGAAGGGGTTCATCCGCCCCTCCACTTCACCGGCGGGGGCGGGAATTTTCTTTGTTGAAAAAAAGGACAAAACCTTGAGGCCGTGTATCGATTACAGGGAGTTGAACAGGGTCACGATAAAGAACCGTTACCCACTGCCGTTAGTACCAGAATTGTTCCAAAGTTTAAAAACAGCAGTGGTTTTTACAAAGCTGGATTTGAGGGGAGCATACAACTTGGTTCGCATAAGGGAGGGGGACGAGTGGAAGACGGCCTTCCGCACCCGCTTCGGCCATTTTGAATATTTGGTCATGCCGTTCGGGTTGTGTAATGCTCCGGCCACGTTTCAACACTTTGTGAATGACATTTTTAGGGACTTCCTGGATGTCTTTGTTATCGTCTATCTAGACGACATTTTGATTTTCTCCCCTTCCTTGGGGGAACACAGAATACATGTAGCGAGGGTATTGGGGCGATTGCGGCAGCATGGGTTTGTACGCCAAGGCAGAGAAATGTTGTTTCGAACAATCCAGCATTACTTTCTTGGGCCTGATCATCTCCACCGCGGGGGTCGCGATGGATCCCCAGAAAGTCGCTGCAATACTGGATTGGCCTGAACCCACGGACAGGAAAGGCGTCCAACGGTTTATTGGTTTTGCAAATTTTTACCGAAAGTTCATCAAGAACTTCTCGGGTCTGGTCTCCCCCATTACTCAGCTAACCAAGCTGGGAACCCGGTTCAGATGGACACCTGAAGCTCAGAAAGCTTTTGAAGCCTTGAAGAAGTTGTTCACCTCGGCACCCATTTTGGGTCACCCAGACGCCGCCCTGCCCTACATCCTGGAAGTGGATGCATCGGAGAATGCGGTAGGTTCCATTCTCTCCCAGCGGAAGGGCACCAAGGAATTGCTCCATCCTGTAGCTTTCTTCTCACGGAAGCTTACCCCAGCAGAGAAGAATTATGATATCGGTGATCGAGAGCTACTGGCGATCAAAACGGCATTAGAGGAATGGAGGTACCTGCTGGAAGGTGCTATGCACCCCATCTTAATTTTTACTGATCACAAAAACCTAGAATATCTGAGAACCGCCAAGCGTTTACGCCCGCGACAGGCAAGATGGGCACTATTCTTTTCTAGATTCAACTTCCACATTACGTACCGGCCTGGATCAAAGAACACTAAGCCAGATGCGTTATCACGTATGTACGAGGACGCCAAGGAGACCCCAGTACCCGACACCATCTTGTCCTCGGGAAACTTCTTGGCCCTTCAGTCGGACCTTCGTTCCAAGATATTGGAGGCATCCACAACCGTCTCTACCTCAGCCGGAGGGCTCCTCCAGAACAAGGGGGGACTCCTATGGAGGGAAGATCGGATTGTGGTGCCGGAGGAAGCCCGAACCCTGGTCTTGGGCCATTGCCATGACCACCCGATGGCGGGGAACTTTGGCCCAGAAAAGACCCTGGAACTTCTCCGACGCTCCTTCTGGTGGCCGGACATGGCTAAAGATTGTAAGGGCTATGTAAGGTCCTGTATCACCTGCCAAAAGAATAAGCCTTCCAGAAACAAAGTTTGGGGTCTGCTGCGACCCTTACCGATTCCTGAACGGCCTTGGCAAAAGATATCGTTAGACTTTATAGTCGAGCTTCCGCCATCACTAGACCACACGGCAATCCTGGTGGTCGTAGACCGCTTGTCCAAGATGGCCCACTTCATCCCGTTGAAGAAAACCCCCTCGGCAGCCGAGACTGCGCGAGTTTTCATTCGTGAGGTAGTAAGGCTGCATGGGGTCCCCGAAGACATTGTCTCAGACCGAGGGGTCCAGTTCACGTCGAGATTTTGGAGGGCACTGTGCAAAGCCCTGGACATCAAATTGTCCCTTTCCTCTGCATTCCACCCTCAAACTAACGGTCAAACCGAAAGGACCAATCAGACCCTGGAGCAATACTTGAGATGCTACACTTCATTTACTCAAGATGACTGGATGCCACTTCTCCCCCTAGCGGAATTCGCATACAACAATGCCCGTCACTCAGCGACGGGCCAGTCCCCGTTCTTTGCCAACTATGGGTTTCACCCTGTCTTCCTCCCGGATTTGGTCCCGGAATGCCCAGTACCAGCATCGCAAGACGTAGTAACGTTTTTCTCCACGAACAATAAGAAGCTTCAAGAGGCCATCAGTCGGGCCCAGGAAGACTACAGGAAGGCATTCAACAGGAAACGGAGGGGAGATCTTGTGTTGCGGCCTGGGGAGAAGGTTTGGCTAGCGACGTCCAATTTAAAGATGCTTTGTCCGTCGAAGAAATTGGGACCCAAGTTTATAGGCCCCTTCTGCATTAAACGGATGGTCAACGAAGCAGCCTACGAACTCGTCCTTCCTGACACACTCAAAATCCACCCAGTCTTCCATGTGTCTCTGCTGAAGCCAGTAATCCCAGATGCCTTCCCTGACCAAGAATCTAGACCCCCGGAAGCCATAACGGTCGAGGGTGAGGAGGAATTTGAGGTGGAATCAATCCTGAAGTGCCGAAGGAGGGGGGGCCAGGCCCAATTCCTAATCAAATGGAAGGGCTATGGCCCTGAGGACAATTCCTGGGAACCAGCCCAGAATGTCCATGCACCTAGACTTGTCCGGAGGTTCTTTCGCGATCACCCGTGGTGGAGAGATCGGGTGGGCATCCGGAGGTTGCCCGTAGGGGGGGGGCAATGTCAGGGATCCCCTCGATCCCCGCCGCGATGGTCCCGGCGCAGGCGCAGTATGCCGCCCTGTGCAGGGACTCGAGCACTGGGTCCGGGCCGGCCGCGGCGTTCGGGTTCGCGCATGCGCAGTAGAAGCCGCCCGCTGGGCACCAATGGCAGCGCAGGGCGGGATATTTAAACGACCCTGAGCTGTCATTCAGTGCCTTCTGGTCTTACCTGTATCCTGTATCCGTGAACCTGTGTATTGTAAGTTGCTGACCCGGATTGTACCTGACCTTGCTGTATTTCTCCTGCCCAGACCCTTGCTTTGCCTGACCTCTCTCTTGAATGCCCCCTATTGGATTTGACCTGCTGTTGCTGACCTGGCGTGTGACCCGACTATTCTATGCCCGCTGCCTTGTACCTTGCCGTCCTCTCTGTTACCGACCCGGCCCGTCTGACCTTGCTCATCCATCCATCCATCCCGTGCAGTGGGGTCTGCTGACCTCCTCATATCAGACTCTTCCCCGTGGGAGCCCTT